>NW_026000016.1:25774318-25823404 GCF_001458135.2 Marmota marmota marmota | reverse complement strand
GGGGGGGGGGGGGAGTCAGCTCCGCTATTACTGAATGAACTCCTTATTCTTCCACATTGAGTCTGACTTGAGCAGGAGAGCACATCGACAGTCAGCTTGTTTTAGGAACAGCTGGTTGACTCACTGATTACAGTCAGCAGATTTTCTAGCTGTGTTAGGGCCTGCCTATGATTGCATCCTGGGAAGTAAAGATATTCCTTCACCAGGTGGGACTTCTAAAATCAGCAGTGGCTCAGGAAACTCAAATGTTCAAGTCCCTAGGTGGCCAAAACTCATCATGTGGCACAAATCAGTCTCTTCTCTGTGTTTGAAGGCAAACCTAATTATTCTTCATTGTTGTCTGCATCATCAATGCTCTGACCATCACCCAAAGGATTAATAAAACTCCCACCTGCCTTGGGTACAGTACAAATGCAAGGGAAGAAATTGCTCCCACTCCAAGTCTCCCAGTAGACTTCTTTCTGAGTCTAGTTACCACCATGTATTGCAATTAATGGAGAAGGTGTATACAAGCATGCATCTCTATAGTTAGACCACTGTCCTTGCATTGGAGATACTAGGACTAATCTTGGTGCACTAATCTGCACAGTGATGCACAATTCCAAGGAAGACTCCAAACATTCTTGCAATGGAACCAACCCAAAATTCATCATCCAACAAAAAGCATCAAAGTGATCATTTATAGAAAGATACTTTAGAACATATTGATAATTACATGTGTTATGATTAGAATATGAGATGTCCCTCCAAATCTCATGATTTCCACAATCTTCCAGGCTCACAAACTGAGCTGCTTTCTTCTGCCATGCCCTTTCACCATAATATTTTTCCTTACCTGGCGCCCAGAGCTATGGGGTTGGGTGACCATGGACTAAACCTCTGAAACCATGAGATCAAAATAAATGTTTCATCCTCTAAGTTGATCTTTTGGTGTATTTTAGTGAAAGTGACAAAAAGCTGACAAATAAGACATGAAGCAAATCCTCATTATTATCATTAATGAAAAAAATGATGAAGTAGTTAGTCCAAAGCAGAACTTAATCAACATTATCAATATTAGACTTAGTCCTTGTGTGGTGGCGCAGGCCTGTAATCCCAGCAGCTGGGAAGGCTGAGACAGGAGGACTGAGCGTTCAAAACTGGCCTCAGCAATGACTAAGCAACCCAGTGAGACCCTGTCTCTAAATAAAATACAAAAAAGGGCTGAGGATGTGGCTCAGTGATTGAGTGCCCCTGAGTGCAGTCCCCAATACCCTCCCCCCAAACAAATATTTGCCTTAGGAATGTTATATGATTTTATATACACTAGTGTGAATATGTGCCCAGGCTGAAAATTAGTTTGCCTTTCCCCAGCATATGGAACCAGAGCATGTGAGAATAAAATTCAGCATGTTCTCAGTGTCAAGGGACAGTCAGTGAGGAATGAAATAAGCAGTTCAATTGAACCATAATATGAACTAGCTAAGTGTGTAGGAGTGCATGAGTGTGTGCATGAAGGTTTGGTGAGTGTTTTTCGTGTCTGTGTGTATACCTGCTAGAGGGCTTAACCTTCCAACATCAACTGTGAGAAGCTTGTGGGTGTGGAGGAACCACTCCCAGGACAGTTTCAGAGAACAGCATCTGCTTTATTGCACAGCAAGAACATCTTTTATAGCAGGTATGTACTGATCTACATATAACAGTCATAACAGTCCAGGGGTAATACACACATATCATCTTACAGAAGTCAAGACACCAAGGGTCCAGAAACTGCCACATACCATGACCCCACACCAACAGGAAGAAATTGTGCTTTCCAGTGTTCTGACAGCACTTTGTCCCCAAAACACAGTGTTCTAGGTTAGGACTTTCCTGTTGCACAATGAGCAAGATAAGCATTCTTCCATGTGGGTTCAAGGGGTTAGGCCCTGCAGCATATACCTATGTATATTTATGCAGATCTCATTGTATTTGTCTTTAGGACAAAGCTGTGGTACAACTCTGTTAGAAAAAATCATCTTTAAAAATACCCCTTTACATGGAGTTCATTCAATTAGTTTCATTTATTAATATTTATATTTCACTTATTATTTTGTTTAAACCCGAGGACAACAAACTATGGCCCATGAATCAAATCTAAGTTGCTACCTATTTTGGCTAATAAAGCTTTATTAGAACATAGCCATGCCCGTTTATTTACATAGTGTCTGTGGCTGCTTTCACACTGAAATTGTTGTGACAAAAACCCTATGGAACACAAAGCTAAAAAACATTTGTTAACAGAAAAAGTTTGCCAACCCCAACTCCAAGTACTTTACAATTACTAACTCATTCAATGCTTATAGCAATCCTAGAAGATAGATATTAGTATTGGAAGATATCATCTGTTTGTACTGAGCAAATAATTTTTTTTTATATACTGAGGATTGAACCCAGGGGCACTCTACCACTGAGCTACATCCCCATCCCTTCTTGTTTTTTTTTTTTTTTTTTATTTTGAGACAGGGTCTTGCTAAATTGCTGAGGGTGGCCTCAAATTTACAATCCTCTTAGCCTCCCAGGTAGCTGAGATTACAGGAGTGTGCCGCTGTGCCTAGCTAAATAAAAACATTTTGGTGAGGGTTTCACTGGTGTTATAAAAGCATAAAGTTCAAAAAAAAATTCACAACATCCTAGGGTTTCTGTATCCAAACCACTCTATGGACAATAAACTCAGGAAAGAACAGAAAAAGAAAAAGAAGAAAAAAACAAAGAAACAAAATTATATCAGAAAACAGGTCTAAATCTCAATAAAGGGTAGACTTTTTTTTCCTAGAGAGTCTTGAATGAACTCCTCATAAAAAGCATTAAATAAAAGTATAAAAAGAAAAAGAAATTGAAAATAGGAAACACAAGAAATATAAAGGGCCAGAGAGAAAATTATTTGAAAAGAAAGACAAAGAAAGTTGAACATTAATTTTATGGACTCCCTACAAAAGAAATTTTAAAAAAAAGTAAAAAAAAACTAACTGGCATGAGATCATATCTCTTTGCAGTTTGGATTTGCATTTCCCTTAAAGTTACTGATATTGAACATATCTCACATATCTGTTGGCCACTTGTATTCCTTTTGAAATATATTCATATCATTTGCCTATTTTTAACTGGATTACTTGTGGCTTTTTTGTTATCAAGGTTTTTTGTTTGTTTTTATGCATTCTATATAACTATTTAAAATAGCAATGAGATGGAATCAGTCCGGGTGCCTATCAAAGGGTAGTTGAATAAAGAAAATGTAATACGTACACATTGGAATATTATTTCACCACAAAGAATGAAATCTTGCCATTTGCAGCCAAATAGATGGAACTAAAGGACATATGTTAAATAAGCCAGACAGAAAGACAAGAACTCATGTTCTTGCTTATGTGTAAAACCTAGAATGTCTATTTGAAAGTAGAATAGTGATGACTATAGGTTTGGAAGGGTGTGGGGATAAAGGGAGGATGGTCTTCATCAGTGCACTCTATAAGCATGTGTGGAAATATCACACTGAACCTCACTGATATCTACAAATAATGCATTTTAATAACAAATAAAAAGGGAACAAACGTATTTAAGAAAATAATGCAATAGGTATTCCCATGAATAAAATAAATCCCACGAATCTATAAATTAAAAGGGCCTGTTAGTAGACACATGGGAAAATCAACCCAGAATACATCATGACAGGAATATGCGGCAGAGGGGGGGGTCCGTTTACCTCAGGAAAGTCAGAAAGCAAAAGAGAGAGGAAGGAGTTGGGGTCCCAGTAGCCATCCCTTTCAAAGGCACAACCCCAGTGACCTAACTCCTCCCAGTAGGCTCTGTCTCTTAAAGGCTCCACCACCTCCCAATAGCACCATAGGCTGAGGACCAAGGAAGACACCTAAACCATAGCAGTAAAGAGGGAGAAAATAGAAAGTAGAATAACATCATTAACTGCACAGGCTGAGGGAGTCAGATGACACCATTCAAAACTGAGAGAAGTTCAAACTTAAGTAAAAATAAAGGAAATTGCAAGGCACAGTGGCCCACACCTCAAATCCCCAGCAGCTCAAGAGGCTGAGGCAGCAAGATCCAGAGTTCAAATGCAACCTCAGCAAAAGTGAGGTGCTAAGCAACTCAGTGAGACGCGGTCTCTAAATAAAAACACAAAATAGGGCTGGGGATGTTGCTCAGTAGTAGAGTACCCCTGAGTTCAATCCCTGGTACCAAAATAAATAAACAAATAAATAAATATAAGGGGATTTGAGAGCACTAATAAATGTATTAACCCAAAGGAAATCATTTAGAATTAAAGTTAAAATTTTTCTCAAATACCAAAATGAAAATTTTTAAAAATCAAGAACATTAAAGCAAGTGAAAAGGAAAAATAGTAAATGTGGAAGGGTGTACATAGTTAACATAAAGGAATATGTTTGAGATCAAATATTACAGTCACGTGGATAAATGTGAACAGGCTAAAATTATCTACTAATGGAAAAGATTTTCAAGTTGAAGTATAGTGGAAAACCTAAGTCTACAGTATATATGAGCTAGACTTACAATGAGGAATTCAAAAAGATTAAAAGGGTGACCAAAAATGAAGCAGGTAAAACAAACCAACAACAACAAAGAGGTCACAAACCAAAAGGCATTTAATGAGACAAAGAAGGACATTTTAACATTATTTGAAAGTACATTGAAGATACAAGTCATGAATATCTAGACAGCAAATAACCTAGCAACCACCTATATAAAATACAAGTAATCGACAAAACAAGGAGAAATACAAAGAAACACACCAACAATAGGACACTGTCACACACTACTCTCAATACAACACAGGTCAAGTAGGCCAAAAATTGAGGTTCTAAAATATCTGAACAGCAAAGGGTGGACCTTTTGGACATGCATCAAACACTCTACCCCGATAAAAGAAAATACACCTTCTTCTCAAGTGAACAAGGAATCAAAATTGAACATGTACTTTGGTTCCAAGAAAACATCAGTGGGTTCCATTCAGTAGAAATATTATAAGCAGCACACTTCAATAACAATGCAAAAAAAAAAAAGCTAGAAAATAAAAATAAGGGGGTAAAAAAAAGGCCTCTAACTCTTGGGCAAGAGAAATGTAAATAGAAATTCTGAAAATAATAATGATTATAAAAATAAAAGAGCACTAATAAATGTACCAATCCATGGAATCAGAAGAAATTCATGAATTCATAGCTCTGAACATCTGTATCAATTTTTAAAAAATGATAGTATAAAAATAAAACTATGAAAAGAACATGCAAGCAAAACAAAATAAATTTAAGAGCAAAGATTAATGAGGTAGAGAAATTTTAAAAAGATGTATTATAAACAACTATATGACCCCCCCCCAATGAAAATTTGAATGAAAGAGGTAAATCCTTTGAAAAATCCAACTTATATGTGTATATAAAAGTATACACACATACAAAAATTTTGACTGGTCATGTATTAAAAAAAAAAACTGCATCTAATTTAAAATCTTTCCATAAAATGATCTCCAGGCCCAAAAGTCCTCACCAGTGAATTCATCCAAATATTTTAGAAAGAGCTAACAAGTGAGAAGAGAAAAAATTTTCTCAAACTCTCAAGCCTTTTTGTTGGAAAATCTGTTGGCCAGTCTGACTTAACCACTTCAGGTAACCAGAACTAGGGCACTCTCTCCCAGGGCTCTCTGCACTAGCAATGGGAGCCTGCTATTTTCACCCTCATTCCCAAAGCAGGAGACAGCTGCCACTTTGCTGAACAGTATACTAGAAACAAGAGCCAGCAATTTCCTTGCCGTGGCCAAATATTACTGGAAGATTTCAGTGTCCGAGAGAGCCTAGCAGGAAGTCAGACTGAGCATGCCCAGGTTGCCCTCCTGCAGCCAGCACAGGAGGAAAACACAGATAAGGAAATAAAAGGGGAAGGGACTTGTGGAAAAGACAGAGCCACATGTCAGGTTCTTAAGACAAAGCAGATACTTCCAAAGAACAATGGAGTCCTTTATTTGACCACAAAGCAAGAGAGACATCACTGTCTTCCTGGTTCATGACCACACCTCACTCAGGACTTCTTAGATACCAGAGAACCGCAGGGGCACAAATTTCTATTTAGCATACTCAATTTTTTTTTCCCTTCAACTCTAAAGCAGAGCCATTCTCCCAGAACACAGAACAAATGACAAGGAGAGAATCCCTCTGCATGCCCAGGAAATGCATCCAAATAGAATATGAAATTGCTGACCTCTCAGAGCCTTGTGTCTCAGAATAAAATGCTCATCTCTGACAAAGACTCACTAATGTTACGCCTGCAATTTTCCAGTTGCCCTCACCACCTTCTCCTCATCTCTGTCCACCCTCTCCAACCCACATCAAGCAGACACATTCCAACAGCACCGACTATTTTCTGTACCCACAGAGAGTATCAACAGGCTTTCTGACTCCTGGTTGGGTCCAGCCAGTGGGAAACAGGAGCATGAATGGGATTGCAGAAAGACAGGCCTCCCCGCTGCAGGTCCTGGAATGAAAGTGTCCTGCTCCAATCAGGCAGTTCCCACCACCTAATTCTGTCCCTGGGTTCCATAAGAACCCCTCCCCACCCCAGCAGTCCTCCATAGACAGCCTTCCACACGCCATTACTTCACCTGTTGCACTGCAACCCATCCCCCACCCCAGTGGCTTTTCTCTGCTTTGCTGTCTCATTTGAAAAGTTACTTTATTAAGCTTCCTTCAAAAGCCTACCATCCCTTCATATGCTGCTGTTCTTTCTGACTCTAGAGATGAAGAAAATAATCTGAGGAAAAAAACAGAAGCAGCCTTGAGGACAAGGCCCTATTCATGTGCTAGGCCACAACAATGAGGACCTGTCTCTAAATGTCACTCGAGGATATTCCAAATCTGAACATACGAAAGAATATTGGTGTTCATCTTTCTTGGACCTAGGAAACTGAACAGAAAGTCTATTTTATTTCAATGAAATATCTGCACAATAAATGTTTGCATTTCAGAAGCATTTTCCCCAAATAATTGGACAATACCTTTCTTCCCTAACAAATATTTGAAAACTATTGTGAAATTTTGTTTGTTTTCTTCTTTTTGCTTTCCTTTGTTTTTAGTTTTTTAAGTTGTTAAAATAATCCTTCTCTGCCATGCTACTAAAATCTCAGCTTCTTTGTAGGTGTAGCCAAGAAGAAAGAGAAACTTGCTACAAGTTCTAGTGACCATTTTGACTTTGACCCAGAGATCCAGGAGGGCTTGGAAGACATGGTCCAACTCCATTTGTATCACTCTCTAACTGAAACCCTGATTTCTATCCCCTTGTAAATATGCCTGCTTTAACTCCCATTTTCAATGGTCTGTTAGTCATTTAATTTAGACTAATGTATGTGTGTGTACATACATAGATAGATAGTCTTATTTTGGAGTCAGAGGACCTAGGTTTAAATTCTGGCCTATGAACTTAATAATTATATTATTTAAATGCTCAGATGTTCATATCTGTCATCTGTAAAATAGGCATAAGAAAATGTTCTCACCTGCATGGTGTTGTTTCATTATTTATTTATTTATTTTGGTACTGGGGATTTAATCCAAGGATGCTCCCCCCACACCTATTTTTATTTTCATTTTGAGACAGGGTCTCATTAAATACCCCAGGCTGCCCTCAAACTTGCAATCCTCCTGCCTCGGCTGCCCCAGTCAGTGGAATTACAGGTGTGTGCCATTGCACCCAGTTTTCACGGTGTTATTACAAAATGCAAATACTATAACTTACATAAAAGTATATAAAAACCTGATATGCCTGGCAGTCTTTTATAAAAACAATTTTTGAAGAACTGTGAAATCTAAGCCATTGTATCCAAAGATCAAATATTAATTAAGGGCTTGGCAGTGATTCAGAAGACAGAAACAGCATAGAGTATGCTCTGGAGTTTGCAACATAATTAAGGAGACAAGCTGAATATACTTTTGGTAATTATTAAAGAGCATTACCAAGTATGTTTTTAGACTGCTAAGTTGTATCATTAAAAAAATAAGCCCCAGGTTCAAAGAAAAAAACAGAGTAGTATGACTTCGTTAATATACTCAGAGATGTCTTCACAGAAGAATTTTGAGTATAATAATTGGAGTTAACCTTTATTGCTTCCTATTATAACTTTAAGCATAATTTAACTTTAAGCTAGAATAAAAACAATAAGTAATTATGATCATGATAGTTTTCTCTTAGATGTTTTATATTTTTCAATAGGCTTTTTCTTTTGTCACATTTCCTTTTACTGTGATAGTTGAGGTGCATTTGTGAAAGTATTCGTTTTTCACATTTACTCATCTAAACCGCAAAACAATGACAAACGATAATTATTACTTACCCCATTTTACAGAGGAGGAATTAGGGTTCAGAGAGTTTGAGTGACTTGCTCAGTGTGCACAATTATGCAGTGGAAGAGCAAAAATTCAAAGCTGAGCAGACTCACTTCTTGCTTTGAAACCCACTGCTCCCCTGCATCCATCGGAGTGTGCCTGGAGCTGATACTGCACAAATATTCTTCATACTTCCTGGCACAATGTACCCTCAGACCACTTCCTTCCTGGCTCCCTCTTATGCGGTAACTAAATGAGAATTCGAAGAGGTTCTACTTCCAGGTCTATGAGTAACTCACTATGTAACCTTAGGAAATTGAATATCTGCTGCTACAGTTTCATTCTGGATAAATTTTAAATACTGACACTTTCCCAAATGCACCTCCACTATCACAATAAAAGGAAATGTGACAAAAGAAAAAGCCTATTGAAAAATTAAAAAAAAATCTAAAAGAGCAAATTGTCATGATCATTATTACTTATTGTTTTATTATTGTTCTAGCCAAACCCATGACCAGAAGGTACAGTTCTATTCGCAATCTGTAATGACCCAGGGAAAGCTGGGAGATGCATGTAGCTGGATCAGCATAGCCTGACAGTCCCCAAAGGACTGCTGTTGTGCACGTCCTACAGCAGATGGGAAAGCAGATGAGCAGATCTGGATTATGCATCGATGCATGGATGCAGAAGAAGAGAAATTACTTTGGGAACCAACTTCTGTTTTCTGCTTCTGTCATTTTATACAGGACTACTTAATGTTTCATTTTCCAATTTCTCTGAATATAGATGCCTTTGATACAGGAAAGACACAGGGCTCCTAAATAAAAGATGAAATAGGAAAATGGACAAAGAGTAGTGAGATGTTTGCTTCTTTTAAATACACACTTCTACCTTAGCAGCATAGAAAGCATTGAGAATTTTTTTTTTTAAAGCACATGCACTGATTCAGATAACACAATCTGCCTGAGGACACGTAAGCAAACTCAGATGCACTCAGATGCACCAGTCCACTGTTAAGGGACAGAAATCAACCAGATGAATCTGCCCCTGCCAAATTGGCAATCTGATAATGTCAATGACTGAGAGGAGCTAAGATTGGACCTTGGACCAAGTGTGGGAGCCTTAAAATACATAAATTGGAAGTAATAAGATGGGAAGAATCTGTTTTGTATTTAATAACCTGAAAAAGCAAAGGGGAAAGAATTAATATTCCCTGTGCTTGCCATTCCAGTGATTTAAAAGGAATTTTTACTTGGTTAAGGAGAATGCAGGAACAGAAGCATAGATGTGACAGAAACATTGACAACTATTTATTCATTCATTGCCTCACTCATTCAGAAATCACTCAGTGATTGTCAAAAAAAAAACAGCTATATGTCATGTGTTCAAACACAGGACTAGGTACTATGAATAAAAAATGAATGCAGTAAGCCAGGCATGGTGGTACAGGCCTGCAATCCCTGTTACCAGGGAGGCTGAAGCAGGAGGAGCCAAGTTCAAGGTCAGCCTGGGCAATTTAGCAAGACCCAGTCAAATTCTTTTTAAAAACTGAAAATTAGAAAAGGGGCTAGGAATGTAGCTCAGTGTTCAATCCCTAGTAACACACACACACACACACACACACACACACACAGAGAATGAAGCCTAATTTTTCATGAAAATAACTCATAATGTAGCAGCAGAAATAGAAATAAGTAGAAAAACCTAATGTGATGGGCTGTGTTTAATGATGAGATGGGCACAAGTTCCCAGGGAACCCCTAAGGGTGTGGAGAAGGATGCTTCCTGGAGAAATGGCCCGAGTTGAGTGTTGCAGTGTCAGTAGGAGTCAGCCAGGTAGCAGGTGGGGAGACTTTCTACCAAGGGGGCCTAATTGAGTAAACAACTGAGAATCAGCTGGGGAATGGTTTGTGCTGGCAACTTCAGAAGGTTCCTCATTACTACCATGTAAAATGCAAGGCAGGAAATGGGGGAGAAGAAGCTGGCTTCCTCTGGAGTAGGAGCATGTGTTTTGTCCCATTGGCTAGGGGTTCTCCAGTGTTAGCATGCTTCAGAATTACCTGAAGGGTTTTGAAAACTTGGCCTGTCCCCAGAGTTTCTGATTCAGTAGGTCTGGGTGGGGTCTGAGAATTTGCATTTCTAGCAAGTTCTCACATGATACAGTTACTGCTGGTCCTGAGACCACACCAGGCTAGTGGAGGGTAAGACAAGGATAAGGTCAGCTGTGCTCCTAGAAACCCTGGGTTTCATGGGCAGGCTGCATTGAGGGGGCATGGACTGAAGGCAAGGAGGCCAGTTAGGAGGCTGTGGCAGATGCCCAGATGGAGAAGGACGTAGATATTAGTTAGCAATTCCATATTTATTACCCACAGAACATCATAATGGGCAAATCAATGAATCATGTTTGCAATGTCTAACTCTTTCAAGAGAACATTGAAGCAAGCAACAGGAAGAGAATATATTTAGGAGAAAAGAAGTAGAACTGGAGCTGATTAGAACTCTCTGATTAAAAATAAGGCTCTATTCTCTGATTAAAACCAAAGAATAGAGATCAGTTCCATCCCTTGGATTTCTCTGTTTGACGAGATAGTAAATGGAAATCCCCCTTAAGAAAGGAGAAAAATTCATACCCTGAAAGAAGAATAAAATAATTAGGGTTTGGGAATTAGAAGTGAAGGTGAGTAAGCTAAAAAAAGAAAAAAAAATCTCCCAGTCTGACATACCAGTAAAGCCTACCTCTGCAAACCCACCCCGACATCACCCCACATTTTCTAATTGCCTTTTCCAAAGTTGAGTTCATTAGATTCCCTTCCCTGAAATCTGAAGATCAACGAGAGAGGCGTGGAACTGAAACATATTGGAGGAAAGTCATGAGAGCAAAAGTCTCTAGACTCCAAAGGAGGCTGGATGAACCTCTCCCCTGGGTCACTCAATGTGGCCTGAACTCTAGGAGTGACCCTAGTTTTACCTGAGTGCTACATCACCAATCATCTGTGACAAGAGCCATACATCAATGCTTTTATAAAATGTGATTTTAAAAAACAGATCACTAGCACATCGTTCTAATTGTGAGAAGAACATCAGACAAATCTCAATTGAGGGACATTCTACAAAATACCCAACAAGTACTCCTCAAAGTCATCAAAAAATAAGGAATGCTTCAGAGACTTTCATAGACAAGAGAAACTTAAGAAGACACAATTAAATGTAATGCTTCCAGGATGGGATCTTGGAAAAGAAAAGCCCATTAAGTAAAATAAAGGAAACCCGTATAAACTGTGAATTTGGTTAATAAGAATAGTTTAGCATTGGTTCACTAATTGTAACAGATATACAATAAATACCAATGTTAGTACTACTGTTATTAATAATAATAATAATGTTAATAATAAGGGAAATTATAGGGTATATGTGTTAGTCAGCATGTAGTCACTGTGACCAAAAGACCTGACAAGAACAACTTAGAGAATGAAAAGTTTTAGGGAGCTTACAGTTTCAGAGGTCTTGGTCATAGATGGCCAACTGCATTGCTTTTGGCCAAGGTAAGGCAGCACATCATGGCACAAGAACAAAGGGAGAAAAGCAACTTACCTGATGGTGACCAGGAAGTAGTCAGGGGTTCCCACAAGGAAGATGAACCCTTCCAGGACACACCCACAGTGACCCACCTCTTCCAGCCATACCTCACCTGCCTACAGTTACCACCCAGTCAGTCAGTTCAAACTAAGAGGGACTGATGTGATTAAAGCTCTTATAATCAGTCATTGCACCTCTGAATATCCCTGCATTAAGGTGGGGATACCTTACACCCAAATTATAACAGTGCATGGGAGCTCTCTGTACCAACTCTAGAATTTTTCTGTAACTCTGAAACTCTCCTGAAAATAAAACTTTTCTTATAAAATGAAGTAGGAGAAAGTTATGTTTTAAAAAAAATATACAAAATACAAATGTATGATATTCAGCAGATATAAAATCACATTTCAATAAATATATAAATAAATATTAATAATAAAATAACATTGAAAATTGTACACCTTTCTTAAAAGTGTGTATATGGGCAAATTGCTAATATAATCATAACTTTTGTCATTTTACAATTGTAACTAAACAAAGAGCTACCTGTGAAAGAATAAGTTCCACCATTAAGCACTTAATGTATACATTGAAGAAGCAGATGGTTCAGTGTTAAAGTTCTTAATAAGACAAATAAGCATGCTTTATGCTTGTTAATGTATCTGATCATTTGGATTGGTCACAGAGCTTCTCACTAATGAGAATGTAAATCTAAATTGTTTTTGTATTTTAATAACACTGACAGTAAAGAAGCCAGTTTTATAGAAGTATGCTGATAGAGGGGTAAGAATGATTTTTAAGGGAATTTTAGTAAAAAGGATATTTACATTTGATCTTTATTCAAAATGAAGTAAATGATGTGATATTTTATTTTCAAGTTTATTTTTAATCCTTTATCAGTTACCATCTCAAAAACTTTTTCCCATGAAGTTATATTTAAATGATCTCTCAATGAAAGGAATGACTGTCGTATCAATGAATTTCTTATATAATTGACTTCTTTTAATGAAAAGTAAAATGAAAAAATTCTGCCAAAATGTATGAGGTGTTTGGTGATAACTTTTTTCATTTTTGGAATATCACAATCATGACTTATTTGATGATTGTTGTTAAGTTATGGAACACGTCATAACAATCTGTAGAAACCATTCTCCCAAGCTTTTAACTATTTTTTGTCCTTTGATCTTAACAGCCATTGAAAATCATTCTGTACTCCTACCTGTCAGGGAAATATTAGGATCATTATAATATCAAAGATAACAGACAAATAAGTAAGTCCAGCCATTCAATTCACCTCTTTAAAAAGATAAGACCTAACAGTTTTCTTATCTTGAAGAAATATTAAGAGTTTCTTCTATAGATCAAGCATTCTCAACTTTTCTTTTTATAATCATTGTGCTTCAATATGCAATGGAAATCATTTATAATTCATCTTCCATATTTTCACAGAGTAAAGAAAATAATCTAGAATGCACTACCTTACCCTTGAGTTAATCTGCAATTGTTACAATGTCATTTGGCACATCTTCTATTTTGGCTGACATTTTTTTTTTCACAGTAAGATTTTTTTCAATAACGGAAACAATATGTTGGTTTTTCTTTTGGCCCCAGGTTTTTGATTTGGGTGACTACTCCAGAAAATTTTATTTTTATTGCAATTGGAACATTAGAGTATATACTTCTGCACAAAATTTAAAACTTTAAAACATACTTGTTAGTTTTGTAGTCCTTCCCAGTTTCATGTCATTAGGATCTAATTATAACTGCCTACAATGAAGCTGGAAAAAAATAATTTTTTCAAACCATCATTATGTTCAGATTGCACATATATGAAAACAATAGCAAGTTAATGAAATCTATGCACATGTCAAGTATATAAGGAAACGTACTTTGTCAGGTTTGCTTATTCTTTGAGTTGGTCTTCCATATCAGTAGCAAGTTCAAAAAATATATCAAGAGGTCAGCCCCGCCAAGCCTTTTCGGAGCCTAGGCACCAGGTCAGCTCCACAGAGCCAGCATGGAGTACAGGCAGGCCCAGGACAGCCCCACCAATGCCCACAAAGCCCACACTGGGTCCGAGCTACATCTTTGAACTCATTGCCCAACACCAGCACTTGCCCCGTCCCATGTGTCCTGACATTTCATAATGAAAGCAGCTGTTTCTATCTTTGGTCACTGTCATCATCATCTTTAGTTGTGGCAACTCCCAGCTTGGAACACCAGCTGGGCAGCAGAGGTATTGGAACCCTGTAGGGGTATTAAAAGCCTAAAGCATAAAAAACAGTAATGCTATGGATCCTCAGTGCTAGAAGGAAAGACACAGGAACAACATGAAAAAAACAGGGGGAAAATGTGCCCAAATAAACCAAGATACTACATTATTAGAATCCATGGATAGCATAAGAGCAGAAATGACAGAGAAGGAGTTCGGATGTACATAAATAAAATGTTCTGTGAATTAAAGGATGATATAATAAAACAAACACAGGCAGCAAAAGATCATTTCAATAAAGAGCTACATAAGCAAATATAGGAAGAAAAAGAAGGAGATGGAGGTTCTGATTAAAAAAAAACACAGAAATCTTTCAAATGAAAGAAACAATAAACCGAATTAAAAGCTCAATAGAAAGCATCACCAACAGATTAGAAGACTTAGAAGATAGGACCTTAGACAATGAAGACAAAACATATAATCTGAAAAGAATGTAGATCACACAGTGAAGATAGTAAGAAACCATGAGCAGAACATTCAAGAAGTATGGGATAACATAAAAAGACCAAATTTAAGAGTTATTGGGATAAAGAAAGGCATAGAGTTCCAACCAAAGGAATGAGCAATCTATTCAATAAAATTTTCCAAACATGAAGAATAAATTGGAAAACCAAATACAAGAGGCTTACAGGATGCAAAATGTACAAAATCACAACAGATCCACATCAAGTCACATTATAATGAAAATTACTAGCATAGAGAATAAGGAGAGAATTTTAAAAGCCATGAGAGAAAGGAATCAGATTACTTATAGAGGGAAATCAATTAGGATATCTGCAGATTTTTCAACCCAGACCCTGAAAGCTAGAAGATCCTGGAACAACATACACCAAGCTCTGAAAGAAAATGGATGTCAACCAAGGATTTTATATGCAACAAAATTAAGCTTTAGATTTGATGATAAGAAATAAGAATCTTCCACGATAAACAAAAGTTAAAAGAACTTACAGCTAGAAAGCTGGCAGTACTGAATATCCTCAGCAAAATATTCCACGACGAGGAAATAAAAAACAACAATGAAAATCAGAAAGGGGAGTATTATATTAAAAAAGGAGAAACCTAGTCAGTTTAATACCAAAAATAAACAAAAATGGCTGGGAATACAAATCATGTCTCAATAATAACCCTGAATGTTAACGGCCTAAACTCACCAATCAAAAGACATAGACTGGCAGATTAAAGACTCAACAATATTCTGCCTCCAAGAGACTCATCTCATAGGAAAAGACATCCACAGACTGAAGGTGAAAAGTTGGGAAAAAACATACAATTCACATGGACTGTGGAAACAAGCAGGGGTTTCCATCCTCGTATCAACTAAAGTAGACTTCAAGCCAAAGTTAATCAAAAGGGATAAAGAAGCACATTTCATACTGCTCAAGGGAACCATATATCAACAAGACATAACAATTATAAATATATATGCCCCAAACAATGGAGCATCTACGTTCATCAAACAAACTCTTGTCAAGTTCAAGGGTCAAATAGACCACAACACAATAATTCTGGGTGACTTTAACACATCTCTTTCACCACTGGTAGATCTTTCAAACAAAAGCTGAACAAAGAAACTATAGAACTCGATAAAACAATCAAAAACTTAGACTTAACTTACAAATAGAATTTAGAATATTTCATCCATCAACAAGTGAATACACTTTCTTCTCAGTAGAACACGGATACTTCTCTAAAATAGACCATACATTATGCCACAAAGCAACTCTTAGCAGACACAAAAAAATTAGAAATACTACCCTGCATTCTATCAGATCATAACGGAATGAAATTAGAAATAAATAACAAAATAAAAAAGAAAAGCTACTCCAACAACCAGAGACTAAATAATAGGCTATTGAATGAACAATGGGTTGCAAAAGACATCAAAGAAGAGATTAAAATATTCTTAGAAGTAAATGAGAACATTGATACAACATATAAAAAATCTCTGGGACACTATGAAAGAAGTACTAAGAGGAAAATTCATTACATAGAGTTCATTCCTTAAAAGAGGAAAAAGTCAACAAATAAATGACCTTACATTACATCTCCAAGCCCTAGAAAAAGGAGAACAAATAAACACCAAAAGCAGAAGAAGACAGGAAATAATTAAAATTAGAGCTGAAATCAATGAAATTGAAAAAAAGAAACAATTAAAAAATTGACAAAACAAAAAGTTGATTCTTTGAAAAAATAAATAAAATTTATAAACTTAGCCATTCTAACAAAGAGAAGGAGAGAGAAAAACTCAAATTACTAATATCTGTGATGAAAAAGGAAATATCACAACAGACACTAGAGAAATATATAAGATAATTATAAATTATTTTGAAAATTTGTACTCCAATAAAATAGAAAATACAAAAGCATTGACAAATTTCTAGAGTCACATGATTTGCCCAGACTGAACCAGGATGATATACACAATTTAAACAGAACAAATTCAAGCAATGAAATCGAAGACACCATCAGAAGCCTACCAACCAAGAAAAGTCCAGGACCAGATGACACATAGCTGAGCTCTACAAGATGTTTAAAAAAGAACTAATACCGATACTCCTCAAATTATTTCATGAAATAGAAAAAGAGGGAACACTTCCAAACTCATTCTATGAGGCCAATATCACCCTGATTCCAAAACCAGACAAAGACACATCAAAGAAAGAAAACTTCAGGCCAATATCTCTAATGAACATAGATATAAAAATTCTCAATAAAATTCTGACACATTGAATACAAAAACATATCAAAAAGATAGTACACCAAGATCAAGAGGTATATTCATCCCAGGGATGGAAGTTTGGTTCAACAAACAGAAATCAATAAATATAATTCATCACATCAATAGACATAAAGATAAGAATCCTATGATCATCTCAATAGATGCAGAAAAAGCATTTGACAAAATACAGCACCCCTTTATGTTCAAAACACTAGAAAAATGGGGATAACAGGTACTTATCTCAACATTGTAAAAGCTGTCTATGCTAATCCCCAGGCCAACATCATTCTAAATAGAGAAAAGTTGAAAGCATTACCTCTAAAAACTGGAACAAGACAGGGATACCTTCTTTCACCACTTCTATTTAAGAATTAAAATCCAGAATCAATAAATGAGATGGATTCAAATTCAAAAGCTTCTTCTCAGCAAAAGAAAAAACTGAAGTGAATAGAGAGCCTACAGAATGGGAGCAAATTTTTACCACATGCACATTAGATAGAGCACTAATCTCTCAGATATATAAAGAACTCAAAAAGCTAAACACCAAAAAACAAATAATCTAATCAATAAATGGCCCATGGAACTGAAACGACACTTCTCAGAAGATGATATACAATCAATCAACAAATATATGAAAAAATGTTCAACATCTCTAGCAATTAGAAAAATGCAAATCAAAACTACTCCAAGATTTCATCTCACTCCAGTCAGAATGGCAGCTATTAAGAATACAAACAAAAATAAGTGTTGTCAAGGATGTGGGGAAAATGGCACACTCTTACATTGCTGGTGGGACTGCAAGTTGGTGCAACCAATTTGGAAAGCAGTATGGAGATTCCTTGGAAAACTGGGAATGCAAGCACCATTTGACCCAGCTAACCCTCTCCTTGGTCTATACTCAAAGGACTTAAAAACAGCATACTACAGGGATACAGCCACATCAATGTTTATAGAAGCACAATTCACAGTAGCTAAATTGTGGATCCAACCTAGATGCCCTTCAATAGATAAATGCATAAATAAAATATGAGATACACACACACACACAATGTATTATTACTCAGCATTAAAAGAGAATAAAATCATGGCATTTGCAGGTAAATGGATGGAGTTGGAGAATATAATGCTAAGTGAAGTAAGCCAGTCCCAAAAAACCAAATGCCAAATATCTTCTCTGGTATAAGGATGCTGATTCATAATGGGGATGGAGTTGGGGAGCATGGGAGAAATAGATGAACTTTAGATAGGGCAAAGGGGAGGGAGGAGAAGGGGGAGTACAGGGGTAGGAAAGACAGTGGAATGAGACAGACATCATTACCCTAAGTACACGTATGAAAACATGAATGGTGAGACTCTACTATGTGTTTAACCAGAGACATGAAAACTTGTGCTCTATTTGTGTAATGTGAATTGAATTGGGTTCTGCTGTCATTTATAATTAATTAGAATAAATTAAATTAAAAATTATTTGTATGTATAATTATATATATATACATAATTATATAATACATAATTATATATAATCTATAATTATATATAATATAATTATGTATGTTATAAAATTATATAATTATGTATATTGTATACAATTATGTATTATATATATTTAATATATATACTTAATTACATATAAAACCTAATTGTATATAATATACAATAATATAATAATATACATAATTATATCATATACAATAATATAATTATATTATATACAATAATATAATTATATATTATATACAATTATGTTTTATATATAATTATGTATATATATTATGTAAATACATATACATAATTTTATATATACATAAATATATATATATATATATAAACGACACAAGTGATCATGTCATTTAAGGGTGATACCTCAGCTATTGCTTTGAGGCAAATTGAACATTTCAAAGTTAACATCTTTGAAATAGTTTCAACAGTTATATATGATTTTTAATGTTAGTAACACGAAGTTCAATTTTATACATGAAATATCAAACATTACTTTCTTTTTAATTCATAAGACTTTCAAAGAATTCTCTTAGATTTGAACTTATTTTTTGCATATGCATTTTGGTAGTTTTACCTAGTACCTCTCTGAATCATAAATTGAATCATAAAAAAGTTAATCCATGCCTGACACAGTGGTACACACCTATAATCCCAGCAACTTGGGAGGCTGAGGCAGGATAATCACAAGTTCAAGGTCAAAATCAGCAACTTAGTGAGGCTGTAAGCAACTTAGTGAGACCCTGTTTCATAATAAAACAAATATAAAGGGCTGGGGATGTAGCTCAGTGATAAAGCACCCCTGGGCTCAATCCCCAGTACAATAAAAATAAATAAAGAAAAGAACCTATTACATGACCAACTAAAGTTTATCCCAGGAATGGCAAGGTTGGGTTAACATTCTAAATGAACAATGTAAATAAACTAAGAAAAATCATATTATCATCCCTCAAGATAGAAAGTATTTGACAACTTCCAACATTAATTTCATTCATTCCTAGTAAATACTCTCAGCAAACTAAGAACAGAGGAGAACTTCTACAACTTGATTAAAAGTCTCTATAAAAACCTACTGCTAACATTGTACTTAATGATCAACTATTGAATGCTTTCCCCCTGTATGAGCTCAGGTAAGTTGCCCCAAAATTTGTAGGTTGAAATCATAACCCACAGCACCTCAGAATGTGACAAATTAATTGAAGATAGGGTCTTAGAGGAGGTAATTAAGGTGAAAAGAGGATACATTAGTGGGCCTTATCCAATATGACCTGTATCCTTTATGACAAGAGGAAATGGACAGGCACAGAGAAAAGACCAAAGGAACAGGTGGACACTAGAAGCCAAGGAGGCAGGCCTCAGATGGAAACAAACCTGCCCACTCTTAGATCTTGGACTTCTAGCCTCCAAAACTGTGAAAAAATAAATCTAACACATCCTTAAGTTCAGGAAAAAGATAAGTTCATCTTTTCTCATCTCTTCAATTCAACATTGTTCTGGAGGTGATAGCCAGTGCAAAAAGGCAAGGAATATAAATAAAAGTTGTCCAGAATGAGAAGGAAAATTAAAAATACCTTTACTTTCAGGTAACATTTTCTAGATTGAAAATCTTATGAATAAAAGGTAACAAAATTATTGAACAAATTTACAAAGGTTTAGGCTTACAAAATCTACACTGAAAACTTTTTCTATATACAAGCAACAAAAATGGAAATTGAATTTTTAAAACACTACTTTTTACAATAGCCTCAAAAATTAAATACCTAAGTTATATGTGACAAAAGGTACATAAAATCTGTACACTGCTAATTACTGAGAGAAATGTACAAAGATCTAAATAAATGGAGAGAGATCATACTCATGAGTCAGAGACTCAATATTTTAAAGATGGCTTTTCCTCTGAAATTAACCTACACAATCAATGCAATCCCCAAAACAAAGATCAACCAAATTTCCAAAAGTTGGGGTTTTTTTGTATAAAATGACAAGAAGATTATTAAGTTCAAGTGGAATTACCAAAACAGCTTTGAAAATAAAGAACAAAGTTGAAGGACTAACACAACTTACTCTCAAAATGTACTGTAAAGTTATAGTAGAAATTAGCAAACCAAAACCTACAGACCAAATTTAGGCTATGGCCTGTTGTTTAAAGTCCTTAAGCTAAGAATGGTTCTTGTGTTTTACTGGTTGTTTTTTTAAAAATGCTACAGGAGACATATATGCCCCCATGAAACCTAAAATATTTACTATCTGACCAATTACAGAAAAAATTAACTGACCCCTGATCTATGGTAATCAAGACAGTATGGTATTAGCATACAGATAACAAACAGATCATTAAAGCATAATAGAGAACCCAAAAATAGTCCCATATGTGTATGAACAACTAATTTTTTTTTCAAAGATGCAAAGGCAATTTAATGGACAAATAATATTTTTATCAACAAATGATCCCATTACAATTGAATATCCAAGTTCTGAAGAATAAAGTTTATTCTATGCCTCACATAATATTAACTCAGGAGGAATCATAAATCTAAATGTAAAACCTAAAAATATACAAGTTCTAGAAGAAGACATAAGAGACAATATTTGTCACTATTAGTTTGTCAAAGATTGCAAATATGATGCTAAAGGGCAATCTATTTTAAAAAAAAACTTTGATAAATTTACCTAAATCAAAAAAATTTAATAAAGTTACCTAAATCTTAAGTCTGTTTTCAAAAGTCACCATTAAGAGATTAAAACACAAGGCAAAATCTGGAAAAGAAATTTGAAAATCATATAAGTAAATTTGACAATCATATAAATCTAATAAAGGATTTCTATCTAGAATATGTAAAAAACTCTGAAAACTCAATAAAAAGGAAAAACAACCTGTTTTTTTATTTGTTTGTTTATTTTTCTCTTACTCTCTCAAAGAAAGTGAGGAATAATTGTCCATGGCAAATGGCAGTTGCAGCAAGCAACACTAAGTGCTGGTTTGTGCTCATAAGAGAATGCTGTACATACTGCTCCTCAGGGTTTCTGTGCTCTACTCCTTCAGAGAAACTCTCCAGTAACAAGGTTTTGAAACTATCCCTGAAAATATGGTTTTTCAAACACATTTTAATTAAGCAAAATTTTGAGCAGAGACTTCACTAAAGAAGATACAAAGATAGTAAATAAGCATATGAAAAGATGCTCAACATCATTAGCTATTAAGCAAACACAAATTAAAACCTCAGGGAGGCACACTGCCTACCTATTAAATGACCAAAATCAAAGACTGCCCCTTCCACGTGTTGGCAGAGATCTGAAAGAAATGGAGCATTCAGACTCTGCTGGCAGCAATGTAAAATGACAGAGTACTTCCAAAAACAATTTGGCAATTTCTTAAATATAAAAACATATAATTATCATAGGATCAATCCATTCCACTCCTAGGTATTCCAAAGAGAAATGAAAGCATGCATCCATATAAATACTCACGCCTGAATGCTCGTAAGTTTTATTCGTGAATACAAAATATTGGAAGTGAATCAAATATCTATCATCAGGTTAATGGATGAACAAACTCTGGTATAACCATACAATGGAACAGAAATCAGCAGAGAAAAAAAAAATCACTATTGAAAAGGCAACAACATGGACAAATCTCAAAATATTTATGTATGTGAAAGACACCATGTAAAAGAAAAAAAAGCACATAATATATGATTTCATTGATGTGAAATTCTACAAAATGAAAACTAATCTAAGCTAATGGAACTAATAGTGATAGAAAGCACACTAGTGGTTTCTTGGGATGGGGTGGGGATTGACAGGAGAGGGCAAAAAGAAGGGCTGCAAGGAAACTTTTAAGAGTGATAGAAATGTTCATTATCTGGGTTGTGATAATGGGCTCCTTGGTGTGGATATTATGTCAAATTTCATCAAATTGTATATGTTTTAAATATGTACATTTAAATTGTACCTCAATAAAGATATTTTTAAAAATTGAGCCTACAAGTATTAAAATATTATACCACGCCCCATAAAATGTGCAATTATTATTATGTGTCAGTTAAAAGTAAAACATAAGGCAACCTACTTTGCAATTTTTATTTTCCTTAAAAACAATTTAACTTTTTTAAATTTAATGCAGATCAACAACAGCAACAATGCCACTACGACTTCAATCCTGAGTGTTACAGAAATAATATGTCACTGAGACATAAGCATCAAGCAAAGAAAATTCTAAGCTGGCAAGTCATCTGTTACTAAATATAAGCCATTGGGAAATCCTGGATATTGCACATAATGTATTTCACTCTGCTTCTACCCTATTTTGGATATTCTGTGTACATTTGGAGCAAAAGACTCCTCAGAGACTCCTCAGGTCACTTTCTTAAATCTATTTATCCTAAGCTCCTTTTGCCAGATAACTATTAGCATCCCATAGAACTGATATCCATGGGTTACACTGTAGGAAACAATTGTATACTGTGGGTGCTAGTGGAGATCAAGGGACGGTAATAAAACAGCAAAGAAATGAAGTGTAACTCACAGCCATAATATTTCAATAATCTGCAACACTCAAATTCAAATCACTAAGCTTTACCCAGGTAAAGATCTCTCTCTCTCTCTCTCTCTCTCTCTCTCTCTATATATATATATATATATATATATATATATGCTAAATACACTTTATTTTAATGACATCTGAAATGTTCTAAAAAGGAGGAGGAAATTAAAAATGATAGTAAGGTACAAAGTCAATAGATTGTCTGATTTTGCTTCTGACATGGTTTGTCATTCTGTCCTTGCCAAATTTCTCTACTAACATAGCTTCAGATTGGCCCCCAAGCTTTGCAGATTAAGTTAAAACATCTGCAAATTTTACATATTTATAGTTCCATGTCTGAGAGGTTCATTATCACCAGGTTAGAAAAAAGCATTAATTACAAAAGCTTGAAAATCTATCTTCAAAAAAATGCTTAGTGAGTAAATGTAATTTTATATTTTTTATATACACTTATATGTACATTATGGTGAAAATTTATCCCTGCCTGGCTGGGATAGTGCTGTCAAGTGCCAGAAAATGTACGCTACCCAGCAAGAGCAGGGAGGCCTTTTCTGACCCTCTCAAGAGTATTATTCATGCCCAGACATCCCAGACCAGTTGCTCCTGAGGGTGGGGGATTGACAGGCCAGACGCTGATTCTCAACATTCAGAAATGAAACACAAGTCTTCTACGCAGTTTTAGGAAAAAAAGAAAACCTGCTTGAAGACTGACTTCTAACCTCCTCTGGCTGCCATTGTGGATGCAAGATTCCCATCCAAGTTCTGTTAAATATAATTCGCTCAGCCATGCACACATCTCATTCACACATCTTTGATTCTTCTCTTGATGGTCTATCTTTGGGACAGCTTTGGCTACCCTTCACAGCACCCTAGCCAAGCTAGGAACCAAGGCAACAGTTACCACATATCTCAGACCTTTTGTAGAAAGCTGCATTTGCCATAAGACTTGTCTTTGGGCTGCAGTGTGCTGCTATTTGAGGGGTTAAAACAATGGCTCCTGGGTATGAAAACAAGGTCTTTCTCAACTCCCAGAGAAACTTTTTCTTCTATTGACTTAAAATGTTATGATTAGAGAAATTTAGTATTTTGCAGAAATCTTTGGTTATTATAAAAAAATCTCTATCCTGTAGTCCTCATATGGGTAAAAATTTTCATAACTGCTCCATGGGATAGACAGTGCAGATATGATTGTGCTTGTCCAATCCCTGAGGATCATGAGATTTCCACTGACTCATAGAACTGGAAGATCCTAGGTATATATCTGGCTGATGTCATCACTGAATCTGGGATTTCAAAATTATATCACTTGGGTGTCCAATATCCATCTTGAAAAAGTCAAGCAACTTGCCCAGTTCAAACAGCTAATAATTAGTATGACCTGAACAGTAATCTCCAAATCCCAAATCTGATGTCTTCTAGCCTCTTTTGATATAAAGAGAAGAACCAAGTTTTCCCTGCCCAGGGTTAATTTTCCTCAGGTCTATATTCCCATACTTCTATTATGGTTCCTGTCACATTGTATTATAGCACTTTGTTAATGTATCTATATTCATCACTCACGAAGGCAGACATTGTCTTATATGCCATCCAGTAAATGTCTTTGAAACTGAATTTTCATCAGAAATAATTTATTAATGGTCTGGCTCAAAACATTTTTTTCTCTAACACTCTCTCTCTCTCTCCCTCCCTCCCCCTCCCACCTTCCTTGAGAGAAACTTAGAAGGAGCTATGAAGAGACAGTTACAGTCTAAGTTCTTATCTTTCTGTGGATTACAACCCAATATAGACAATAAGAAGAGATGGATGGTTAGTGAATGTCCATAGTATAGACATGAAAAAGGGGCAGTCAATATAGAGAAAAGAAGGTGAATGAACCGGGACTTTGGACTGCAATAATTGAGGTAAAAAAAAAAAAAAGTACAAAAAAATTACATTGGCTCACAGAACTGGAAAATTCAAGAGGTATATTTGACTAATGGCACAGTTAAATCCAGGGTTTCAAATTATATCACTTGGATGTCCAATATCAATCTGAAGCCTAACATGTAAAAATCTTGGTTTCTTAATCTTCCTCCAAAACCTGCTCCTCCTGCATTTTCTACATATCAGTCATCGAGATGTAGAAAACAGCTGGCCAACAATATCCAGTCTCCCTTCTTTAACAACAGAACTCCTGAGTCTTAGATGGGTAGCTATGTGGTTATGAGAACACATGTTCTCCAACAGCAAGTGATTGGCAGTGATGTGTACCACTTACAGGTCGTGCCCTTAAGAAGAAATATGCATGTCTCCCATTGCCCTTCCCCTTTTTTTCTCCTCCTCACTGAGAAAGTAAAAACTGATTATCTCAGAGGTAGAAAGCTTTCTATATAAAAGTCACCCATCACATCCCTGGAAGCCCTCTGGGCTCTGATATAAGGGAGAGATAAGTTTTTATGTCATATGAGCCATTATACTTTGGAGTTTCTTTATTATAGCTACCTGGTCAATACCTTACCTCATATAAAAATTATGATTAGAATGTCTTTCTTGTAATTGAGCATTTTGGGAACAAGGAAAATAATTGAGGGACTATGAAAAAGGAGTAAAAGAAAATTAAGGGCCCTGAGTTCCAGATCCAATTCTGCCTTCGAACCCAGGGTCTTCTAACATCATAAAACCTGAGAGCAGCTATTTATACTGATATGAAATAGCCACAGAACATTTGCTAGTATGCTATCATTAATATTTTAAAAAATATTTGTATGTTTGCAATTTTTATAAGCATAGAATATTTCCAGAAAAGAACACCAATGAAACTATTGAGGGGATGCCTCAGTCAATGGGAACTAGAGGACAAGGGAGATAGTGTTGGAAAAAAAATAAGTTATTTATGGTGCATTTTTAATGTTAGTCCATATGCAGCTCCTCAAAAAATAATAATATTTAGACTTTTAAAAGTCAACCAATCTAAAATTAATTGTTAGAAATGGCTAAAATCTCAGCTATTAACCCTTTATCCCCTGTGAACGGCTTCCACCCTTCTGCAGAGACCATAATTCACAGTGGTGCAATGAGAAAAAAAAAGTATCTTTTCAGGCCATTGTTAACAATGAAAATGAATGCAAAATTCTTCTTGGATGTGCATATCATAGATTCCAAACAGAAAGCAGCCACAATCAGTATTTTTCTCCAATGTAATTTTTTTGTATATTTGTTTCCAGTGGAAGAAGGAATCAGTAGCTGCCTTGCATCCTAGGAACTTTTGTACCAACCCCCTGCCACCCTCTCCCCCAATATATATACACACATATCATTTTGTGAAGGTCATCCCTCAGTGAAGAGGTCACCAAGTCAGGGTAGGAACAGCTGAAGTCTCAGCCCTCGCTGCACTGATCTGTGCTGTTTGCCAACCCCTCATCACCATTGAAGTCAATATTTCATCTGGAAGCTGAAATTAAGTCATCACCCCTCTTGCAAGCAACACTACTCCTGAAATAAAAATTTTACAACATTAGGTTGGAGGAGGATCACTTAGCATCTGAAAACACTTCCCCTGTGACCTTGAGCTTTTATGGCTTGAGAGCCAAAATGAAATCTCTGAGTCAAGATTTATGAATAAATAATTAACCATGAAAATAAAAGCACCACTGAAAAGGAAGTAGGTCCTTTCCATTTGTAGCCAAAGTTTCTGTAATGGGAGTCACTCTCCTATGCACACAGTATTTTCAAGAAACACACACACACACATATACACACACACACACACAAATACACACATACATGAAGACCTTAAGGCCTGATAACCACAGGAGCCATGAAACATTGTATAGATTCTGCACAACCTGCCTGTTCCATGGGCCTTCCTTGGTCTCCAAAATGTGCCCAGGTAACCCAGGGTTGGCTTCTCCTCACTCCTTGCCACCCTTCCCAAGAATAGCATGAGCATGCCTTCTCAGTGGTCCACCTGCCAATCACTTGCTCCCCAGATATAAGGTCACAGAGGGAAGCAGTAAAGAGTGAGTCCTCCAGAGGTGACTCTGGGCTCATCCAACCCAACCACAGTGTGTGCTCTGTGAGATCAATTCATCCATGAAACAAAAATGATGGCCTTGGGGAATATTCTGCCCTCTATCTAGGCAATGCAGGAAAAAAAAAGTCACAAATAAAGAAAGCTCTTTCCTTTCTTTAAATGAAAACTCAGCATGCAGAAGAAATTTTCCCCAGGCCAGACTTTTGGCTCTGGCTGTCCCAAGCTGTCTATGAAGAACTGCAAGTGCTTCCCTTCTCCTAAAGTGTGCACCTCCTGCAAAACTGCCCATCCTTTTCCAGCAGAGAAAACTTCCCAGTGCATGAGAGGATCCCTCCTTGGACCTTCCCAGGGCTGCAATCCATGAGCAAGCATCAGAAGCCCTTGAACTTCTTCCTTCTAATACTGAAATCTAGCTTTTTATGTCTTATCTTCATAGCTCCTATTGTTTTCCTTTAAACTGCTCTGTCTACCTCCCTGCTGACTCATTGTGTCATGGATCCTCTGAAGAAAGATAACAGATCAAATTATAATGAAGCCCAAACCCTTTCAGCCTCCTGGCCTGCACCAGGCTCTTCTTCACAGGGCCAGGTAAAAGGGCACAAGTCTCCAGACTATGGGGAACCCTGTCCCTGAAGATTATAGATGACAGAAACACTCTTCCTGTTAAAGGAAGTCAAATGGTGACTAATTCTTCACCTCACTCAATATTTCCCTCAGAAATGAAGCCTAAGCCACTCTGGAAAGCAGTATGGAGATTCCTTGGAATGGAACCACCATTTGACCCAATTATCCCACTCCTTGGTTTATATCCAGAGGACTTAAAATCAGCATACTACAGTGACACAGCCACATGAATGCTTATACTAGCTTAATTCACAATAGCTATGCTATGGAACCAGCCTGAGTGGCCTTCAACAGATGAATGAATAAAGAAAATGTGATGTGTGTGTGTCTATATATATATATATATATATAGACACACACACATCACAATGGGATATCACTCAGTCATCAAGAAAAATGAAATTATGGCATTTGCTGGTAAGTGGATGAAACCAGAGAACTTCATGCTAAGTGAAATAAGCCAGTCCCCAAAAAACAAAGGCCAAATGTTCTCTCTGATATGCGGATGCTAACTCACAATAAGGGAGCTGGGTAGGAAGAACAGAAGTCCTTTGGATTAGACAAAGGGGAAGAAGGGAAAGGAGTAGGAATGGGAATAGGAAAGAGTAGAATGAATTGGACATAACTTACCTATATGCATATATGCATACATAACTAATGTAACTCCACATCACATACAACCAGAAGAATGGAAAGTTATACTCCATATATGTATAATATGTCAAAATACATTCTACTGTCATGTATAATTAAGAAAAACAAATTTAAAACAGAAAATGAGAAGAATTCCTTCAGCAATTAAACAGCCCCTCAGGACAGCCCCTCGCTTTCAAGATTCCACAATTGCCAAGCGTTCCAACTTTGCCTTGGTGAGTTGGCACCTCTGTGATTTTCCCTAACGTTGACTTTCCACCTCGAAGAATTTTATGAGATAATATTAGCCAAACACTGTGTAACCAAAGTCGTGATACCCATAGATGTTTAGCAAACTGCTCACTTCTCTCCAGCTATGTGCCAAACATAAATTGCTGATTATTTATCTTATTTTTAAATCAAGTTTTTTATTTGATTCTTGCCTTAAATATTTTTAGCAGCTCTGTTGCAGTATAACTAGGCTATAATAGACTACAAAATGTTTAAAGTATAAAATTTGACAAGTTTTAACAAATGTAAACTGACATGGAACCATCTCGGCAATCAAGATAATAAACATATCCATCACACTCCAAAGTTTCCCCTGGTCCTTCTTAAATCAATTTTATAGCAAAATAACACTGTTTCTTCCCTAAATAGATCTGACCATGACCATCTGTGGGCCCATTTGACTGTGGGCTTCTTTACAAGCTTTCATCTTCTTATGCATTTAATAGGGGATTACACTCGATGTTCTGTCATGGTTTGGATAATGAATGTGCCCCCAAAGCTCCTGGGTTAATGCAGAACTATTCAGAGGTGTGATGATCAGATTATATGATAGCTGTAATCTAATCAGTCCATCCTCGTTTGAAGGGACTCACTGGGTGATACCTGTAGACAGGTGGAGGATGGCTGGAGGAAGTAGATCCCTGGGGGCCTGACCTGGAAGGATTCATCTTCCCCAAAGCCCATTCCTCCACCTCTGCTTCCCAGTTGTAATGAGCTAAGCAGCTATCTCCACCATGATATTCTGCCTCACCTGGGGCCCAGAGTCATAGGGTCTACCCACATAAATCAAACCTCTGAAACTGTGAGCCAAAATAAACTGGTCCTCCTCTAAGTTGTTTTGGTCAGGCATTTTGGTCATAGTGACAAAAAACTGACTAATTCATATTTTTTCTTAGTCCTCCAAGAACACCAGGCTCCTATGATCATAATGTTGAAACTTTCAAGGACAAAAGGTCACCCATGGATTTCCTTGTTGTTCATGTGGTATCAGAGTATTCCACTCTGGTGTCTAATGGGAAAAGTTCCACAGGTCGGTGACCAGTGCAGACACACAGGGCCCCACCCTCGGAAGGGAGCTGAAAGTTTTGCAGTTGCCATCTTAAAAGTTATATTAGTCAGCTTTTGTCACTGCAACCCAAATACGTGATGAGAAAAACTTAGAGGAAGAAAAGTTTATTTGGGCTCATGGTTTCAGAGATCCAGTCTAGGGTCATCTGAGTCCATTTCTCTGGGCCTGATGTGAGGCAGAACATCATGGTGGAAGGTCATGACAAAGAAAAACTTCTCAGTTCATGGCAACCAGGAAGCAGAGAGAGAATGAGGAGCTTGGGACTAGATGTAACTCCCAGGGGCATGTCCTCAGCCATGCCCCGCCTGCCAAGAGCTATCAACCAATAGTCCATTCAAATGATTAATCCATCAAATGGATTAATCCACTGATGAGTTATAGCTCTCATAATGTAATAATTTCATCTTGGAATATTTCTGCTCATGAGTTTTTCAGGGGATACCTCATATCCAAACTATAATGAAAGTCTCACTAACATGATATTTGAATTTGTGTTTAGTTAGTTTGTCCAGTGGGACAAAGGAGCAGGGAGCTTGGAGCTCTGACTCACATACACTCCTTTCTACTACCTCTCACCTGCTCACCTTCCAGAACAGGTTCTCAGCTGTCTATTCTCCACCCCCTGGTACCCTAACCCAATCTGGCCTTCTCATTCCTAACTCCTTCTCACAATCACTGCCACTCTCTATCCAGGGTTGAGATCAAATGGTACCCTCTACCCACTGCTGGAAGAGAATCAGGGTTAGATGCTCACCCTGTGTCATCTTGGGACTGGACAAGACAGCACCCGTCCTGCCCTGGGCTGACAGCACCACTGCATGTTGGTGGTTGATTGGGGAAGGGGAAATCTCATCCACCTCCTTAGTTTAGGTGCCCAGCCCACCAGGCCAAGGTTAAGATAGCCAGCATAAAAGAAGGAAAGACTGACTTTAATGTCACTTTACAGCCCCACATTTTCTCTGTTTTTTAAAAATTAGATGTTAACAAATTAAAATTATATATATGTAGGGGGTAAAGGGTAATATTATGATTTTGATTAACCTGTTCATTATCTCCTATATTTAACAAATTTTTGTAATGAGAACATTTGAGACTTTGAGATTTATTCTTTAGCAATATTGAAATGTGCCATACTCAGTTATTAGCAGTAAGCATTATGCTGTGCTATAGACCTAAAAAATAATAATAATTAAACTTATCCCTCCTATCTGTCTAAGACTTTGTACCTTTTGATTATCATCTCTCCATTCCTCTCACCATCATCCCACCATTCTGGTAATTACCATTCTACTCTGCTTCTATGAGATCAATTGCTTTAGATTCCACATATAAGTGAGAATATTCAGTATTTGTCTTTCCGTGTTTGTCTTATTTCTCGTAGCATAATGGTCTCCAATTCCATACATGTTATCACAAAGGACTAAAATTAATCTTTTTATCACATGTTAGATTAAAGATCCACCCTGAGTATGACCTCATCCTAACTTAACTAATTACATCTGTAATGACCGTATTTTCAAATAAGACCACTTTCTGAGTTACTGCAGATTAGAACTACAGCATATGAATTTTTGCATTTTTTATTGATGCATATTAATTATATAGAATAGTGGGTTTCATTGTGGCACATTTGTGCATACCTAAAAACATAATTTGATAAATTTCACTCTCCAATACCTCCCCCATCCTCCTTTTCTCCCTCCCCTGATTCACTTCCTCTACCTTACTGGTTTCTCTTTTGATTTCATAGAATCTCTTTTTGTTGATATTTTTCCTTCTAGCTTTTATATATGAGAGAAAACACATACTTTTCTGAGTCTGTCTTAGCTCACTCAAAAATATGGTTTCCAGTTTCATTTGTTTTCTCGCCAATGATATAATTTTATTTTTTATGGCTGGATAAAAACTTCACTGTGAATATATAGCACATTTTCTTCATTCATTCATCTGTTGACAGACACCTAAGTTGATTCCATAACTTGGCTATTGTGAATTGTGCTGTAATAAATATGGGTATTCATGCATTTCTAAAGTATGCTGACTTTAATTCTTTTGGATAAATGCCAAGGAGTCGTATGTACAGTATATGAATTTGGGACTGACACAATTTCACCCATGACAGTACTCGTGGACCATCAGAAACCATGCTCAAATCACAGTTACTTCTAGGAGAAGAAATTCATTGCCTGGCTCAAAACTTCCACTAAGAGTGAGAAAGTTTAGGAAATACAGGAGAGAGAAACCTACGGTCCTTTGGCACTAGAAAGCAGTTGTGGTATAGGAGAAAAAGATAGAGGGAGAAGGGAGAAAAAAGAGAATAAAGGGTCATCACAGAATATGAGGGTAAAATAACATAGAAAAGAGTGACAAGTCCAAAGGACAGGCTCATCAAGCTATACCAAAAATAAACAAATAAACAAACATGAAAACCCTAGGCTCAGTTCTGAGGCTGGAATAATAGGTAATAGGTACACTCCCAAAAGCTAACTTATCCTCAGATTGCACCTTCACTGTCATTATTCCCATTTGGAAACTTAAACAAATAAAACTCTTGCATATCATGTGTGCACGCACGCAGGCATGCACACATGCACACGCACACACTCACACACTAATTACTGTCAAGGATCTTATTTTTACTGTACCAAGAGCCAGATTATCTTTCAAAGCAAGTTCTTCCAGAAATGGGTCCTTCATCTCCAACTGTGCCAGGTTCAAATCAATACATTCTCACTGTATTAAGAAAAATCCTGCAGCAGCATCTGCATGCCTGAATGTCATAATCCTGCTAAGAAAAGGAGAAAAGAAGTTGCAATGGTGGCACCTTCCTGAAAAACATTTGAAGCTTTGCATTGATGGCTCTTTGACTTTTCCATACTCTTATGTGTTGAAATCCTCTGCAAGGGAAATTAACCAAGCTTTGTCTAGGGTAGAGCACATGGTTTTGAACAGCCCCAGCATCACAGAATAACAATTGGCATAAATAAGTACTAAGTACTATTTGAATCTTCCCAAATACCTTCCAAAGTAGGTGCTATGCTTCTTAATTTCATTACTCTCCTTTTGCGTCTTCCAATTCAGGAGGAACCCAGCCACTTCTTCAGCACTATGCTTAGAATTGTCTTTAGCCCAATATCCAATTTCAATGCTTATAAATTCTACCTTCCACAAAACACTAGAACACAGTTCAGCCAAATTTTTTGTCACTTTATAACAAGGATCCACCTTTCCTCCAGTTTCCAATAATGTGCCACTCATTTTCATCTAGGCTCTCACTAGAATCGATAAATAGATAGATAAATAGAGATTGATTGATTGATTGATTGATTTCTAGAATATATATCAACACTCTTCCAGCCTCTAACCCATTACCCAGTTCCAAAGCCACTGTGTAGGAATTTGCTTTCTTTAAGTAGCACACATCTTCTTATTTACCAAAATTTGTATTGGTCTGAATTCTCAAAAAAAAAAAAAAATAGCAGAATAGGATATATAGAGAGAGACATAGATAATAAATTCTTTTTCTCTAGAGAATCCAAACTAATACAGATATGTCTAGATATGTAAATACATAATTTATAAAATATAGATAACAGAGGTAGGTAGGTACATAAATAGGTATAAGAAATTGGCTACATGATTATGGAGGCCTAGAAGTCCCAAAATATGCAATTCACAAAATGGAGACCCAAGATAACCAGGAGTATAGTTCCAGTTCCAGTTCCAGTTCTAGTTCAAAAACCTGAGAACCAGGAAAGCCAAGGTACAAGTTCTAATCTGAGTCTAAATCCAAAAACAAAACAAGAACAAGTCCTAGTTAGAAGACAATCAGGCACAGAGAAAGAATTCTTTCTTACTCAGTCTTTTTGTTTTGTTCAGGCCTTCAGTGGATTGGATGAGGCCTGTCCACAGTGGGAAGGCAATCTGCTTGACTCAGCCTATCAATTCAAAAGGTAATCTCAAACAGAAAAACTCTCATAGACACACCAAACACCTGGGCACCCTATGGCCCAGTCAAATTGACACATTAAAATTAATTATTACAGGACCCAAAGAAAATGAGGACGTGGGTCTTCAATAGAATGACTTCTCCTTCTCCACTTTGTTCCCAGCTCTTTCCCTGAGAGCACTGGCCAAAGATTCTCTTGACCAAATAAAGTGTGGAGAGTAGGGAAGGAGGTATACAGGCTGGATGGAACAAGGAAAATTTCTAAATGAGTTTTGGCCTGACACACTTGGGGGAAAAGTTCAGTTTTGAAAATTTATCAGTTCATAGAGGAGGATTTTTTTTAATAATCCCCTTGTGTTTGGCCTATTATCTGTAGTAAAGATGAAAGCATTAAATGAAAATAAGCTCACATATTCAGAATTTGCAAGGAGATAAGCAGGATCAAGAGAATTTTTTTAAAGGAAGGCTTATTAAGCTCCAGCAATGTCCCTAACCCTCCTCTCATGATCCAACAGCCCTTAAAGACAGATATTATTATTCCCAAATCACAGAAATAAACTAGGTTAAAGACATGTTCCTGCCATAATAGTGGAAGAATTGCCCCCACACAGTGGTCCCATGGACCCCAATCCTGGTCTGTCATTCTTCATCACCCCACACTGACTTGCTATCAATTAACAATGGTCCCCTCTCCTTTCCCCACATGTGCACATCTCCAGAGAACATTCGGCTCTTATCAATATCAAAAATGAGTCATGGTTTTTAGCATCTGAGCTCTGGAATCAATTAAGCATTTTAATCGGAGATGAGAGTTACAAGAACTTGTCAGTAGACTCATTCCCAAGCAAATACCTTTGCCCATGCCTCATCACTTCTAATAAGACAATGATAATGCTTTTAATCCCGCTCTTCACAGTTACTGAGTCGTTCCTAATTACCCACATCTGCCAAAGAAATCTCTCTATTGGGCTCCAAGCTGATACTGTCCTTCATATAATTTCATAAATTCTCCAGGACAGAATATGTCAAGATGAAAGAAAACGAGGAAACATCTTCTTCCTTGTACAGAAAGCCAGGCAGAAGACACCAAATTTAATATAACTGTATTAGAGCCAGGGTCTATTCATCATAATTAATGGAAGTGAATTAAAGAGAAGTTGGATATTTGTTCTCAATTTACCTACCAACAAGGAAGGAATCAGAGCACATTCCCACTCCTTAGGAAAATAACTACAGAAGATATCTTAAGTTAAAAATGCATTTAATATCCCTAAACTCCTAAACACCATAGCTTAGCCTATCTTATTTTAAACATGCTCAGAATACTTACAAATGGGCAAAATCATCTAACACAAAGCCTATCTTAAAATAAAAGTGTTGACTCATGTTATTTATTGAATACTGTGGCAATATAGTAGTACACTATAGAAAATTAGTTCTTTCCTCTTGTTATTACGTGGCTAACCGGGAACTGCAGCTCACGGATGCTATCCAGCATCCCAAGAAAGTATTCTACTAAAAGCCGCTAACCTAGAGAAAGATCAAATTCAACATTCAAAGTACAGTGTCTACCTAATGTGCATCATTTTTGCACTATCAAAAAATCCTAAGTTGAACCAACAAAAGTTGAGGCAAATTTTTATTAAAAAAAAACTTTTTTAAAATTTTAGTCTCCACTACTTCCTCCAATAACTTATCATGCTCTATAGGATATACATGCATCCTGATCTGATCATTAGCACCATTTCCTCTATTGCCATTAAATTTTAATATATGTGATGCCAAAGCAATCAGAGCACTGAACACATCTGAATTACTTATTGTAGGTAAATAACCAAACACTAGCATGGCATTCCCTCCACATACTGCTATAAACAGAAATGATCCCACAACTGTGGATCCTTTGACTTGGGAAGATATCTCATTCTACAGAAACCATATCTCTGGGAAGAGGGCGGGACATCATGGGGAGCCTGTCTTCTCACCTGTTTCCTTTATAGTCTTCACTTAATTCATGGGTTGGTCCAGTGACCCTCCGAAGTGAGGGTCTCCTGGAACTGAGTCTCATCCATATTTCGAATCTTTAAACCCTTCGTGATCTGAACTAGTTCACTAACCACCACTACTTCCCACCAACAGTTCTTCTCCAGTCCATACTCCGAGAGGCAGACCATTGGTTATCAACCCAACATCCATTTTCCCTTCTTCCTCACTAACTGAACTACAATCTTGGGACAGCAATGTGCACAGCCTTGGAATTATGGTTGGTTTGAGCCAAACAGAAAAATCCCATTCTACCATTTCTGAGCCTCCCTACGGGTGGCCATAAAGCTCCAGTTTTAGCCACCTACATGCAAATGGGATAGGAGGGTGGTTCTGTAAAGACTTTAACATTCCTGTTGGTGGAAGAGACAGACACAGTTGACAGTGCCCTTCACCTTCCCCTACCCCTCAACATGAACATGCATGTGATACCCATAGCTTAGTCAAGAGGAGGCAGACTAAATTAAGGTGAAGAGGACATACAGAAAGAGATTGGGTCTCTGAAAGTATGCCTGAGCTGCTGCTTTCACCCTGTACTGCCAAACTTTAGGCATTAAAATCTTATCCCGTAAGCCACTGTTAGCTGGGGACTCAATGCAGTTGAAAAGCATTCCTAACAAATAACACCATTTTAGTTGCTTCATTTGCACTGTAGTTCACCATGTATATGATTCATGGCACCTCTAGTCTGATGGATGTCCTGATAACAATAATCTCAATATGTAATTTCTTGTTTGTTTCACTATATATTATCCATTTCCTTTTTCCAAGTGTAAGCTCTGTGAGACTGAGATTTACTTACTGCTATATTCCCAACATCTAGAATACTTCCTGGTTCATAGTAGGGGTTTCATAAATAATTGTTACTAAACAAGATCAATTGGAATGCACACATTCATGCTCTTGGACTTAGAGAGGCATTCGTGATGGATTTGGTTGTGGCTGGAAAGCTAGCTCTGCACATACAGAAAAAGGGAGGTCAATGTGAAAAGGATTGGCAGGAAAGATTGAGTGGAATAGCTCCAGTCTGGCTGTTCAGAGATGAAAATGAACCCCTTCCTCCAGAAAAAAAGAGGGTCTCTAAGGAAGTCTAGTGGTCCAAACTGACACATCAATCCCTTTCTCAGGGGTTCCAGTACAACTGCAATGACATCCACACATGCTGTTCTTGTTGGTGCCTTGGGATGTCTGAGCCTTAGAAAGGCAACATGTAGTTCTTATCTTCACTTGTCAATAGCTTGCTCTGATGGGACCTTTCATTGCTCCTGGGTGTTGTGCAGCCAGCTAGAGACATCAGATTGTGCTACAGAGAGGTAGGAGGGAGCTGAGATCCAGTGTGTGCTGATAACTTGGGTTACTCATAATCATTGGGAAGGTAGCAATAGTTCACCTCCTCAGTGTATATCTGGGCTCCTCACCACTAAGATAGTGACAGAAAATGGCTTTGGGGACAGTCTAGATTGTTTCCAACTCCTGTATTTATGTCTTTAAAGACATCACATAGCACATAGGCTTCAGAAGCAATCGTATCCCAGCCTGTCAAACCTTTTTAGAAATGTGTATGACTTACCTGTAGAAAAAGGTCCAAATTAGGAAAGTCCAAATGCAGTTTTGAAGAAAGAACTAGAAGGAGTTACCCACCCCATAACTGCATCTCACCCTGAGTGCTCCCATAGCCTCCCTGGCACCTCTCTGTGGGCCAGCAAATAGTCTTTTCACACAGCTTCAGACACAAAGTCATTTATTTTCTCTGCTCTTTCTATGGCCTCAAAATGATTGCCATCCACTCTCTGTATTACTTAAAGCCAGATTTTCTCCCTGAGCATGGCTTCCTATTTTAAGCCTATTGATCCCATTGGCATTGCAATATTACGTTTGTGACAGAAGCCTCAGACCTGTGCAGAACACTCAGAATGCCGAGTCTCTTAATAGGTTGATATCATGTAGTCTCAAGACATATAGAACTCCCCAATTCAGCAATTATTCTAATGGAATTAGAAATATAATTGATAGTATGATATTCAATGCATAGAGACTTAGAGCATTCATGTAGGAAGAGATTCTGGAAGTCACTGGTGCTATTGTTTTCTAGCATTTGAATTTTCATTCTGATATCTTAGATAACTAAGTAGCTGTCTCTGTTAGAAATGCTATAGGTTCAAGAATGTTAAGACTCCAGAACCTAATAAATGTGGCTACTAGAAAAACCAAAATCTGTCTTCCTGGTACACACACGCATTGGTCTGTATGTCACCCACTTCTGCAAGATAGCCCTTTAAATGTTGAAAGATAGTAAATTTCTTTTCCCCATCACTTCTTGATTTCAAACTTAATATAAGCAGTTCCTACAATAAACACCACAAACTGCTTTCCTGATCATTATTTATTTCAATTACTGGTTATAATAAAATACTTAGTATGGATATTATTAGTCTCATTTTTAACACAAGGAAACATAAGACCAGAAAAGATAAGCTGTTGAACCAAAACCACCTGCCAGTTGGTGACAGAGACCTGCTCAAATTTAAGCTTCCTAACAACCCTGCACTCCTTGTGCTGCAAGAGGATGACATGATTCACATCTCCTCCTGTTGTTTGTCACTCTTCTGTGGACACAGGCTCATTACTGAATCCCCTTGCATCAAAAATGAAGCCATTGCTCCAAGGGTAGGGGCACACAGCACAGAGCAACATGGAACCTCCTTTCACCCTTTCAACTAGCGCAACCAAGTTCAAAATGGTTTCTTTGGCACCAGGCCCTCATTATTTAAATAGCATATTTTGTCATGTATAGAGTTAATGTATGTTTACTGAGCAAAAGAAGGATTAGCAAAAATAGAGAAATGCGCTCTGTATCCATGGGCTCCTCTACTGTCCAACTGTTAATCCAAAATATTTGAAAAAAAAATTTATTTGTACTAAACATGTATAAAACTTTTTTCTTATCATTATTCCCTAAACAGTACAGTATGACAATTACTTAAATGGCATTTTCATTGTGTTAGGCATTGCAAGTAATCTAGAGGAGCTTTAAGGTATAGAGGAGGATGTGTGTGGGTCTTGTGCCAATACTACATCATTTTATATAAGGGACTTGAGCATCCACAGATTTTGATATCAGCAAGGAATCTTAGAACTTATCCTACAAGAGTACAAATGAACAACCATAATCCAAAATTTCATCAGCCAGACAAAAACCAATATTAATCATTTTCCTGTGCACATATTTTAATAAAAAATAATGTATTGTTTTGTAGTCTTCTATGCTCAGTCAGCTGTATATGAATTAAATATTTTTCCATGACATCATTTCAACAGTGGAATTGCATTTCTTCATATGGAAAGAACATGCAAACCAATGCCCTATTAGAGACTTGTTTCCAATATTTTTTACATCATAACAATACTAGAATGAATATCTTTACAGCCAAATCTTTCACATTTTCCACAGGACAAATACCTAAAAGTGTCATTGCTGAGCCAAAGATATCCACATTTTAGAATTTTCTTATTTGAACTGTCAAATATACCTCCAAAAAATAGTACTTCACATTTTAACAAGAAACCTGTTTAACAAAACCTGATTATCACAAACCCTTGCATTACTGAATGTTATCCTTTATTGTTTAATATTTTTAATATTTATCAATTGAATGTGTCAAAAATAGTTTATTATTATTTGCATAGTTCATATATTCATTGGCCAATGTTAATTTTCTTTTATAAACTGCCTATTCATACATATCTTTTGCTCATGTGTTTTACTGAGTGCTTACTATTTTAATTCACTGGTAAAGTAATCCACACCTCTCTGTTGAATCATATGGATTTATTGTCAGTCAAAATCTCCAAGACTTTTTCCAATGCTATTCAGACACAACTCCCCTATCTAGTATGTATCCTGTAGTTTGGGCTGTCATTTATTCTCCATTTACACAGCTCCCTATTAAATTTTAATTTGTTAAATTTACTGCATAGTAGCAACCCACTGAAATAATTATTACCCAGTTTTATCACATGTTCTCCCTGTTTGACGACACCAATTTAACCCATATTCCATTAACAAATTTACTTGCCCCATGATAAATGATATAGGATAAACATGACATGACGTAGAGTCCTGAGACCTCCCTACAAGGAGACTTCATTCACCATTTCTTTCATCAGCTCTTTTGGGTTATGTCAAAATTCTCATGCATTTACTAATGTGTATGTGCCACTGAAGATATGAATAATGAGTCAAAGGAAACATGGTCCCAAGTCCTATGTAGCTTGCAGACTCCAGAGAAAGCCATCGATCAAATAGTCATGCAGACAAATGAAGAACTTCTGTAATGACAAGCACAGAGAAGGAGGAATACACAGAGCTCTGAGATAGCACAGCAGGGGTCCATGGGTTGCAATATTCCAATCAAAATAAGACGGCTTTTTGGGGTAGGGTGGAGCTGATGTAGAGAAATAAAAGAAAATAGATGAGATGTATTTAGAAAGTCAAATCAAAAGGGCTTAATGGTAAATTATTCATGGAAAATAGGGGAAAGGAGTTATATAGGATGACACTTAGGTTTCTGGCTTGCACAAGTAAGGGCCATGGATGTGATCTCAAGGGTCCACAGCAGCTACGTGTGTGTGCTCATACGCACATGTGTGTGTGCATGTGCATGTGTATGTGTGTGTGTGTGTGTGTTCTCAATGCCAACATAAACAGAATTTTAAGTGTTCCAGATGACCACTTTCCTGGTGAAGTAAGTCCATATGCTATAGCCCATGTTTGTGTTTGCATTCAGGATCCTGTCAGCACCAAGAATCATGTGTGGTGACAGTGTTTAACCCTTCGTGGATTGTCAGCCATGGCTCATTGCAATGAGTTGGTTGGTTTCCTTTAAGCATAAGACCAAAACTAAATCCTTTCACCGGTATAGAGATCCCATTTTAAGGGATAAATTTACATTTTCATTTCTTCAATTAGTAAATTAGAGCTTTAAGTTGTCATTACAAAAACTTCAAAGTAAAGAAGTAGTTCTTTAATTGTCACAAGCTAATTAGAAAAGTCCAGAGGGGATCTAAAAAAATAAATAAATAAAAGAGGAGCTCAAGCCAGGAAAAGGACAAATAAGAGGTCACATCAGGCTGTGAAAATGAAGATTTTTATAGTCATTTCTATTTTTATAGAGAAAAGTGGAGACAGACTCATTTGGCCTATTGCTGAATTCAGAAGAAGATGAGTAAGAAGAGAAAGGACCATATTCATGGTGTCTACTACTGTGAAATTAAGTTTTTTAATTTCATTTAAAAAAACATAAAATAAATGTGAGAAATAAAGACTATTATGCATGAAGCATAGACATATAGATCAATGGAATAGAAGTGAGAGTCAGAAATAAACCCTGACGTTGAAGGTCAATTGATTTTCAATGAAGGCGCCAAGACAATTCAATAGGAAAACAACCATTTTTTCATCTAATGGTCAGGAACAAATGGACATCCACAGTCAAATAAAGTCAAATAAATAAAGCTGGACCCCTTTACCACACAGACAGAATACACACACACCTCAAAATGGATCAGACCTAAGTGTAAGAGGGAAAACTATAAAACTCTTGCATATCCATACAATGGAATATTACTTATTAAGAAAAATGAATAAAAATGTAGTACAACATGAATAAATCTTTAAAACATTATGCCAAATGAAAGAAATCATATGTACAAGGCCACATTATTGCGTGATTCTCTTTATGTGAAATGTCTAAAAAACGTCAATCTGTACCAACAAAAAATAGATAAGTGGCTGCCTAGGGCTGGAAGTGGGGAGGAGGGACAAAGGAAAGTGGGTAGTGACTGCTAATAGACGCAGTTTCTTCTGGGGTAATGAAAATGTTCACAATTTGGTTGAAGTCATGGTTACACAAATCTGTGAATATACTAAAAACCATTGAATTATCAACTTCAAATGGATGGGTTGTATGTTATGTGACTAATTTACATAGCATAAAATATGCAGATTTTGGACTGAGGTTACAGCTCAGTTGGTAGAGGGCTCGCCTAGCATATGTGAGGCACATAAGCTGGGTTCGATCCTCAGCACCACATAAAAATAAAATAAAGGTATGTGTCCATCTACTATAAAAAATATGTTTTAAAAATATGCAGATTTTAGTTTAAAACTTATTGAATTTTATTCATGTAACTAACATCCCAAATAAAATATCAAAAATTTCTAAATCTCCCAGAAAGTTCTATTTCCCAGAACATGTTTCCAGAAAAAGTACCCATTTTATTTAATCCATTCATCTTCCAAAGAATAATTATTATTTCTACCAGCAGACCCTCTTGGACTTCATATGGATAGATCGTATCATGTACTGTGTACTTTGTGCATCTGGCTGGCTTCTTTTACTTATGATAAAGGTTTTAAGGTTTCCTCTGTGTGTGGCTGTGTGGGCCATGTTTCATTCTACTGCTGCTGATTACAAGAAGTCCTCTGTCTTAGTACATTTTGTCCTGCAGAACAAGATATCTAAGATTAGGTAATTTTAAGGAACAAATATTCATTTTCTCAGAATTATAACAGCTGAGAGTCCGAAGGCCCAATATCCAGGCACCAGCAGGTCCAGTGTCCAGCCGAGGCTGCTCTCTGCTTCCAAGGTGGTATTTTGTTATTGCATTCTCTGGAGCGGTGGAACACACTGTCCTCACATGGCAGAAGATAAAAGGTAATAGAGCCAGACGCTGTGTGAAACCTCTTTATAAAGACCTTAATCCATGCACAGGAGAGGCTCCCTCTTGGCCTAATAAGCTCTTTAAGAGCCCACCTCTTTCTATGATCGCATAGACCATGGAGTTTCATTCCTGAATTTTGGAGGGGACATACTCAACTACAGTGTTCTGTAGGGATACATCACAATCACTTCATCAATTCACCTTAGTTTCCATTTAGGTCATTATCCATTTTTAGTTATTAGGAATAAAAATGCCATGAACACTTTTGTCTGTATCCTTTCTAGCATCAAGGGTCACACAGAATTCCCTCCCCTTGAATTAGGCTGCTTCTTTCAGGGCCCGGCAACTTAGAATGTAGAGTAGTGATACTGTGCTGTTTTCAGGGCCCAAGCCTGAAGAGATTAGCAGATTGTACTTCCTTCCCTTTGGACCACTCATCTTGGAGCCTTGAGTTAATTATCCATCTGCAGAAACAAAGGGGAGAGGTCCTACACTACATGGATGTAGGGGGGATCCCAGCGTAGTCCAGCATTCCAGCTGTCTCCCCGACAAGGGACATGTGCACACAGCTCTCCTGGATGATCCAGACAGAATCAGCCACCAACTGAACACCACAAAGTCACTCAAGTCAGTGCCATGTAGAGGGGAAGAATTCAACCAAGCTGTCTGAATTCCTGACTGACAGTCATGAGCTCTATCATAAGATGTTTGTTTTATGCCACTAAATTTGAGGCCAGATTTACACAGCAATTAAAATAAAAACAAAAACAGAATAGGGTTGGTATGAACTCATTCTGTGTTTGGAGCTCTGATGTGTGTTAAAGGGAGTCCTCCCAAAACTCAGCATGTCCACCCAGAATCTCAGAATGTGAGCTTATCTGAAAAGAGAGCCTTTACAAATGTTATCAAGATAAGAATCAAAATGCAATTATAACAGATTGAAGGGGGACTGAATCCACTGACAAGGGTCAATATAAGAGGTAGAAAATGATAACACAGTGACACAGAGAAGACCATGCCAAGGCAGAGGCAGAGTTGAGTGATGTAACTAAGAGCCGAGGAGCACCACAGATTGCCAGGAGCCTCCCAAGCAGGAAAGACACAGGAAAAGAGTCTTCCTTACAGTCTCTGTAGGAAGATGGCCCTGCTGACACCCTGATTTCAGACTTCTGGCTTTCAGAACTATGAGACAATCCATTTCTGCTGTGCTAAGCCACAAAGTTTGAGGTAGTTTATTGCAACACCCCTAGGAAATTGATATAGTTCCAGAGGTTCTATTCCATTCTATCAGTCTGTAGGTAATACTGAGAAATGTGGTAGGGTCAACTACTCCCCCTCCTAGAGGTGAAAGCAGCATGGGCCTCTTCTCTCCTGGGAAAAACTTGGCCCTTTCTGGACATTTAGATGGTTTTGTATCTTCGAGTCTCTGATTTAAAAAATTAAAAAATGATAATTTTGAAGTTAATCCAACTTTTTCATGTTGTTGGCATGAGAGTAACATTCTATCATCACTTTCCAAACCCTAACCACAGCTTATATATAACTTCTTAATTCATCCTGCCTGCATTTCAAAAAGCAATTACACAATGAGTTTATACCTGTTTGTCTGTTCTTCCCCTTTTTGTAATACCCTAATAAAAATAATCTGAATCAGCATTGGGTTCTAAAAGTTTTTCTTTTGAGTTCTCCTAAATTGGAGAGGCAGTGGATTAGGTCATTCAGTTAATTATGCATTTACCTAGTTCAATGCACATCTGCCCATAGTCCTCATTTCTAAGTTCCTAGAAGATGTAATGGAAGATCTCATCACTTTTTCTTGCTAAAATTCTGATTTCTTTTATAATGGGATTCCTTTGATCTATAAATAAATCAATAATAGATATTGATACTTAGGATATAGGTACAGGTACAGGTATACATATATGTGTAGGTATCGTTATAGGTAAAGACGCATAGAAAAGTAAGTTGACCTCAACTTGCTCTGAGTGAATGTGTGATGGCTCCTGATAATTGTCACTAGCCTTTCTTAGTATTAATGACAAGAAATCCACATAAGTCTGCCAATGCTTGGATCTCTAGTTCATGAAGTCTCATATTTTTAACCCCTTTATTGTAACTGGGCACTGTCTTGTCCTCTTGTTTCATTTTTGGTTTGCTTTTTACTTTTTGTCTTTGTTTTTTTTTTTAATGTGAGTTATCTATTCCACAAATATTTCCTCATGGAGGAAAAAAATTTTTACAAAACAAAATCAAGGAGAAAAAAAACACTATTTCTTATCTTAGATGGTTCCTAAATCTTGACTAGATGAAATTATTAGAAGAGGATTATTTTAGAACACTATCCATAGAACCCATAATACAAGACAGCTTATTAGATAAGTGTGTTTTACCATAAAAACCCTGTTGGACTTCACTAACCACACTTATTTAAATTACGTCCCAGAGAGCTCATCTCCTGGTGAATTCCATTCGGCAGGGAAAACATCATAGTACAGTTCTAGGTTATTTGCCCTGTGGGTGATGCTGTAATAGTCTGACATGCATTTAATGCTACATAAAGTGTTTGGAAACTTTGACGGAGAAGGTGCTATCCCCACCAGTGTTCTGGGCCAATGCAAATACAGGAAAGAATTCTATAAAAAAAATCCATATTTTCTAAAGTTGGAAAAAAGAAGTTAAGTAAATGTGTGTCTTAATTCCTATGATGGTAATGCTGCCTGTACAGAACCAGATCTCATTCCCGATCACCATAGAGATTTCTGAAGAGAAAAAAAAAATCTTCAATTCCATTAGGATTTAACTAAATGGAACTAAATTTGGGGTGTTCAAATTGTTAGTGTTAGAAATGGAAAAAATATAAATGATTCTTTTCATAGAGAAAGGAAAAATGTAAGATACCCTTTCATTAGCAATTGAGCATCTTTTTCCAATTTCCCTCTAGGAAGTTCTGTCAACAAACTTGAAATGCACACGGCTTAGCAGATGGCATTACACTTGCAGTCCATTCCTCACGCTCATCACTAAATGTAGTGAAACATTCCTTTGTCTCTATGTCAGACATTAACTGAGGATCCAGGGCCTGGGAGAATATAAATATTTTGGTATAAAAAAGAATTATAACCTGACTTTCTGCTCCTTCACCCAGATGTTTGCATTGTTGCTATTCTTTATCAGTTCCACTGTAGACTGATCTTCAAAATGATAAAAGCTATCAACTGCTTTATTTTCCTTTTCCCACAATGTTTTTTTTTAAAAAATGCCTGTAGTTGATGAAGTATCAAGGTATATACCTGTAAAACTAGCCTTACCCTAGGTGATGATGATATCTTCTATCCAAATGTATAATCTTTCCTCCCAGGATGATAGATCCAGGCCAAGTGGGCCCATAGCCAAGCAGGCCAGGGTGAGGCTTGGGTCTGAGTGGACAGAGTAAAGTAGAAAAAGAAGGAGATGGGGGAAAAACATTGAGGTAGTATAATCACAGCCAAATAAGATGCTAAATGTCAGTTCTGGTGAAGCAAAATCCACTGTAAAGTCTAAAGACAAGCTCAGCGAGTCAGAATCTAGGAGCACAGCAAGATGGAGCTAGAAAGGAGGTATACAGATAAGAAGGAAAATCCCAGTACATCTAATTCAAGCAGAGCTGAGTTATGGTCAGACACCAATCACACATTATAGGGTGAGTTATTCAGGCTATTTTAAAGATAAGAACTCAAGTGCACACCCTGGTGTTTGAAAGTCTACACACACACACACACACACACAATTTCCACACTAGAAAAAGAATAGGAAAGAGAAATCCTATTTCTTTCCAACCGAAAATCATAGAAGATGTCTCATAGCAACACGGGATTCAATGGAATTAAGGGAAAGTTTTGCCATTCTCTTTCAAATGGCAAGAATTTCTATAAAATTCAATAATTGTTCTTTGGATTTGGGATCCACTTCCACCACCAAACTCCACTGGACACCTCTTCGATTCTAATTCTAAATTTTGAGGTGACTCTACCCAAAATGTCCCATAACTGGCCCTTCATCTCCAGTTCTTAGTACTGAAGCTTTAACTTACATGTGGAAGTTTTCTTCCCTGGGTCATAAAATCCCTAATCCTCACAGGATGTCTGTACCCCCAGTATCCATGGATTGATCTGGGCACTGAACCCACCTTCTTAGGTTCAGAGAGATAAACAACTCAGAGTCCCCATTGAATTCACTGACAAACATCTGCTTTGGCCCATCATGACCATAAGCCTTAAGCACCAGTGGCTCTCAGCTAGCAACTCTAGCCCACAACCTAACCCTACCATTTGGACTCTAGGTCGAAACTATCAGTCTAGTGAGTGTTTCACCATCTCTTCAGGAGGCAAGTAGGAAGCCAAATAACCCACGTTTGCATTTATTCCTAAATTTGGAGTTCAGAAGTGTCATTATCCAAAGTTTGGCACATCAGATCCCATCAGGTAATTATGCAGGAACAACTATCATGACTTTAAGAATAGAGATTAGGCCAATGATTAGCATATTTCTCCAAATATCTGTCATTGTTGATTATAAAAATGCCCCTGTATTTCAGAGATGTTAAAATCTAGAGTCAAAAAAAAAAATACAGAGATTTGCCATAATTGGCAGGTGAGTACACAACTTCTATTAGATTTTATTCCATTTACTGGTGACCTGTCTTTTTCTAGGACCAGTCTTCTATGGTTTGGATGGAGTACGTCTCCCAAAGGTTTATGTACTGGAAATTTGATCCTCAGTGTGGATGTTGAGAATTGATGGAACCTTAAGAGGTGAGGCCTAATGGAAGGTAGTTATGTCAAGGAGGGCTCTGCCCTCAAAAGGAATTTATGTAGCTCTTGCAGGACCGCAGTTAGTTCCTGTGAGAGTGAGTTGTTATTTTCAAAAAAAGAAAAGAAAAAAAAAAACAAGCTGGGCTCCTGAATCCCTCTCACTTTCTCTTTTGCTTTGTGATTTCTCTCTCATTCTTACATGTGCTCCCACCATGATGTCATTCAAAACATGACAGGGGCTCTCACTAGAAGCCAAACAGAAATGTAAACCAAATGAACTTGTTTTGTTTCTACATTACCCAGCCTCGAGTATTTGTTATAGCAATAGAAAATCAGTTAATACAGGTTCCTACCAGGCCAGCAATTGGTCTTTTTCCTAAACTTCTAACTCTATATAAATGGCCCAGGACTCTGATCTCTTTTGCCTCTCAGTTTCAAATCTCTACAGAAAGAGGATTTTTCTTCTACTGTTTATCTCCACCTCCTCCAGCCCTAATCAATGCTTTCTTTCCCTTTTTGGTAGTAGGACATCACATCAAAGACTTAAAACACTCTTCTCCAGACCCCTAGAGTTCAGTTGTCTATACCTTGAACAGATGTTAGGCCTTAGCATTATGGATTCCCTTTGAGATATAACATATTCAACTGTCTTTCTCCTCAATCTCACTGTCTCTTTAAAGAAATATATTTCCTACATTCAGAGTTATTACTGTAGGGTCTTTAATTTTTACCCTACTTTCAAGATAACATTTAACTTTTCCTGTGAGAGTGAGTTGTTATTTTCAAAAAAAAAGAATTTCATCGATGCTGATAGAAAACATGAGGGGAGATTCTAGATCAGAGAAAAAGAACATGACTACCTATGGTTCCGCAAATATCATAAGTTCATAAGTATCATAGTTCCCTGTGCCTCTCCAATCTCTGATTCATGCAGAGGCAATATGAAGCAGCCCAAGTCAATACTGCATACACAATGGTTTTAAAGTTGAGAAACACTGGGTTTGGAGAATCTACCTGCTCTGTAGAAAGCCTGTTTTCTGTTCCAAATAGAATCCTTACTTTATTTTTTTAAGGTTGTTCACTGCAAATATAACCCTGGGTGACAGTCTGGGAAAAGAGTGGCCAAGGTCTTGCATTCTTGAAAAATCCCCAAAAATGGGCAAGGGCACTTAGAGCCCTTGGAGGATTGCCTCTCCCAACAATTGCTAATTTAGCAAAAGGCCTCAGTTCGGCCAAAAGCTTCAATCATATGGTCTAAACTACAAGGAAATGTTGGATTTCAAATGCAAGAAAGAAAAGAGGATTATCTCATCTTTATCCACATAAATCATGCAACTCCTAGGGAAAAGAGCTAAAATAAGTATTAATGATATAGGGAGAAAATGTTTTGAAATAAATTTAATATTATTTTGCACAATTTTACTAATTCTTAATAGTTTTGATTCTTAATTTTCTCCCTCTTTTTAAGGACCCCTTAAGTTCTTCTTCTCTTGCACATTCAATGCAATAATCAATTGCTTCCTCATTTTGACTGAGATCAAAATGCTTTTATCCTTATCTCTACTTATGAGGGAAAACACCTTCCCTTAGGGACCCACTACTTAATCAGAGGAAATCTTCAGTTTGTCGTTCCACATTCCAGCTCCTAGCTCTGGGTTTCTTTCCCATATTTCACAAAAAGAAAAGATTATAGACACACAGAACATCACATTAATGAGGATTATTTGCAAACTTATTTCGCTGTCTTCATTTGTTTCTTCTTTTCATGGGTTATAATGAATTTCTGTCAGTTAGAGTAACTAATCACTGAGTGCCATTTTGGGGTCAGAATGTTCTGAGTTATTTATATGTGTTGACTTATTTAATCCTCACGACCTCTTGATGTATTTCACATGGGCAATACTGTTATAACAATTTTACAGATGGAGAAACTGAGTTTCAAAGTTTCAGAGGAGTTAGATACTTCATCCAAGTCAGTAGTGAGTG
>NW_026000016.1:25767138-25774067 GCF_001458135.2 Marmota marmota marmota | reverse complement strand
ACACACACACACACACACACACACACATATATATGCTGGGGATGTGGCCCCAATACAAAAAAAAAACAACTATAAGACAATAAGACATATAGTGAACAAACAGAAAAGTCACACAATTGTTTACAATTACTTTCAATATAAATGGATTAAAAATCTCCAGTCAAAAGACAGAGATTGGCAGAATGGATTAAATTTAAAAAAAAAACATAATCTGACTATATGATGGCCACAAGAGACTCAATTTAGACCTAAAGATGCAAAAATATTGAAAGTGAAAAGACAGGATTCTATGCAAATAGTAACCAAAAGAGATAAGTGGAAGCTAAACTAATGTAAGACAAAATAGACTTTAAATCAAAAAAAGTTTACAAGAGACAAAGAAGATTTCTGTGTAATAAAAATTTCATTCTAGCAAGAAAATATAACGATTTTAAAGAGTAACTCAGATAGTAACACTCTATCAAATTATATGATGCAAAAACTAGTGGAAATAAATGGAGAAAGAGTTCTATAATTCTAATTGGAGATTTCAATACCCCACTTTTAGTAAGGTTGCAATAAATTACACAGAAATAACTAAGGAAGAAGAGGAATTAAACAACAAAATAAACCAATGAGTACTAAGTATATACAGAATATGGGATCTTGTTTAGAAGATACAATATGTTAGGCCACAAATTAAGTCTCAATAAATTTCTAAGATGAATATTATACAATATCTTTTCTGACCACCTGAAAATCAAGTTAGAAATCAATAACATAAAGAAAACTAGAAATTTTACAAATTTTCTAGTGGAAAACAAATGACACATTCTTAAACAACCAGTAGATAAAAAAAATCACAAAGGAATTTATAAAATATTTAGATACAAATGAAAGAAAAATCACAACTTATCAACATGTATGGAATACAATGAAAGCAGCAATAAAAAGGAAATTTACAGCCACAAATGCTACATTTTAATAAAAGCTCTCAAATCAGCATCCTAACTTGCAACTTAAGAAACCAGAAAAAAATAAGGACAAAATAAACCCAAAGCTAGAAGAAGCAAAAACATAGTAGAGATTACAGTAAAGATAAATGAAATAGAAAATAGGAAAACAATAAAGAAAAAATAATTTAACCAAAAGCTGATTTTTTTTGCAGACACCAACGAAATTGATAAACCCTTATCTAAATGAACTAAGTAAAAAGAAAGAGGAGTCTCAAATTACTAAAATCAGAAATGAAAGTGGGGCATCGCTAATGAGCATTCTAGTAACAAAAATAAGAGAGTAGTTAAACAATTGTAGACAAAACTGGATAACCTAGAAAAATTTCTAGAAACACAAAATTGACTGTGACTTAACCCATGAAGAAGTAGAAAATAGTTAAACTACTCTGACTAGTAAGGAAATTGAATCGGTAATCAAAAAAATCTCCCAAAAGAAAAAATTGCTCTAATTGATGACTTTGTTGGTGAATTCTACCCAACATGTAAAGAATAAACACCAACTCTTTTCAAGCTGTTCCAAATCACTGGAGAGGAGGGAACACCTCTCTTCTCATTTGATAAGGACAAAATTACCCTCATACCAAAGCCAGAGGAAGACAAGATAAGAAACAAAACCTATGGACCAATATTCCTTATCAACATTGATGCAAAAATTCTCAGCAATATACAAGCACACCCAATTGAGCAGAATATATTAAAAGTAATAAACACCATAACCCAGTGGGATTTATTCCTGGAATGCAAGAGTGGTCCAACATATGAAAATCAATGTAATAACCACATTAATTTAATGATGGGAAAAAATACACATGATGATCTCAATTCAGGCAGAAAAAAACATTTGACAAAATTTAATCCTTTCCAGATACACACACTCAATCAACTATGAATAAAAGGAAACTAACTAAACATAATAAAAGCCATCCATGAAAATCCCACAGTAAACATAATACTTGATTGAGACAAAGTTGTTCTTCCAAGATCAGGAAAAAGGCAAGGATGCCTACTGTTACTATTTCCATTCTACATGGTACTGAGAGTTCTAGCTAGAGAAATGAGGAAAGAGAAAGAAACAAAAGATATCCAAATTGGAAAGGAAGAAGTAAAATTATCTCTGTTCACAGATAATATGACCTTATACATAGAAAATTCAAAAAAATGCAAAAATACTGTTTGAACTAATAAATTAGTCCATCAAATATCTCTTGAATTTCTGTATGCTAAAAATGAACAATATGAAAAGGAAATTAAGAACAGCAATTTCATTTGAAATAGCATAAAATACTCAGGAGTTAATTTAATCAAAGAGGTGAAAGATTTGAACAATGGAAACTATAGAACATTGCTGAAAGAAATTGAAGATGATTGAGATGACTAAAAATACACTTTATTTTTAAAAAAATTTGTTTTAGTTGTGGATAGACCTTTATGTATTTATATGCGGTGCTGAGAATCAAACCCAGTGCCTCACACATGCCAGGCAAGTGCACTACCCTTAGCTACAGCCCCAGCCCAGAAATACATCTTATTTTTATGGATTAGTAAAAAAATGTGAGTGAGGTGTCAATAAGCAACCTATAGATTCAATAAAATACTTATGAAAATTCCAGTCACGTTTTTTGAATACAAAAACCATGCTAAAATTCAAAGGGACCCATATAGCTAAATAAACTTAGAAAAGGAAGTTGTTGAAACCTGCAGTGATCAAACAGTGTGGTATTGGCATAAAGATAGACATGTAGACCAATGGGATAGAACAGGGATCCCAGAAATCACATACATGGTCAGATGTCTTCAGCCAAGTACCAAGTCAATTCATAGGAAAAGAATCGTCTTTTCAACAAATGGTGCAAGGAAAACTGAATATTCACAGGTAAAAGAAGGAAGTTGGGCTGTTCCCTAATACTATACAGAAACATTAACTCAAAGGGGATCCCAAACATAAAGCCTGGAATCATAAGACTCTTAAAGGAAAACATAGAACAACAGCCTCTCGAAACTTGATTTGGAAATATTTCTTGGATATAACCAAAGACACAGGCAACAAAAGAAATAATAGACAAAACTGACCTCGTGAAAATTTTAAAAATTTTTGCACTAAAAGACAATGTTAATAGAATAAAGAAGAAAGGCACAGAAAGGGATAAAATATTTGCAAATTATATATTGGTAAGAAGTTAATATATCCGAAGTATATACAGAATTCCTAAACCTCAATGACAAATGTTTTAAATTATTGTTCTATTTTATTAGTAGTCATTATTGTTAATCTCTTTTTTTATTGGTTGCTCAAAACATTACAATGATCTTGACATATCATATATCATACATTTGATTCAAATAGGGTATGAATTCTTATTTTTCCCACGTGTACAGATTGCAGGATCACATTGGTTATACAACCACGTTTTTACATACTGCCATACTAGTGTCTGTTGTATTCTGCTGCCCTTCCTATCCCCTTCCATCCCCTCTCTCCTCCCCTCCCCTCCCATCATCTCTCTCTACCCCATCTACTGTAATTCATTTTTCTCTCTCTTTTTTTTCCCCTTTCCCCTCACTTCCTCTTATATGTAATTTTGTATAACGATGAGGGTCTCCTTCCATCTTCCGTGCAATTCCCCTTCTCTCTCCCTTTCCTCCCACCTCTCATCCCTGCTTAATGGTAATATTTTTCTCATGCTCTTCCTCCCTGCTGTGTTTTGAGTCGCCCTCCTTATATCAAAGAAGACATTTGGCATTTGTTTTTTAGGGATTGGCTAACTTCACTTAGCATAATCTGCTCTAATGCCATCCATTTCCCTGCAAATGCCATGATTTTGTTATTTTTTAGTGTTGAGTGATATTCCATTGTGTATAAATGCCACATTTTTTTATCCATTCATCTATTGAAGGGAATCCAGGTTTGTTCCACAGTCTACTTATTGTGCATTGTGCTGGTATTAACATTGATGTAGCTGTATCCCTGTAGTATGCTCTTTTTAGGTCTTTTGGGAATAGTCTGAGAAGGGGAATAGCTGGGACAAATTATATATATATATATATATATATACTTATTATATATATCCCAAATAAATAAGATATATATATATATATATATATCCATCCCAATTCAAAACTAAAGGAAGGACTCCAATAGACATTTCTCCAAAGACATACACTCACCATAAGCATATGAATAGACATGCAACATCACTAATCATTAAGGAAATTCACAAACCAAAACTACAATGAGCTGTCACATCACATAAATTATGATGCTACTATTAAGAAAAAACAAAAATATCAAGTCTTGGTGAGCATATAGTGTTTGTAACCCTTGCATACTGTTAGAATGTAAAATGATACTGCCATCACTATGGTGATTCCTCAAAAAATTAAACATAGGATTACCATTACCCTATGGTCCAGCAATACCACTTCTGCACAGAGACCTGAAAAAAATTTTAAAGCAAAGCCTTAAAGAGATATTTCTACACCTTCATTTTGTACATCCAAGTGTCCATTGGGTATCCATATTTGTACACCCAAGTATCCATTAACAAGAGAGTGGATAAGCAAACCATGGTATGTACCTACAATGGAAACTTATTTAGCCTTAAAAGGAAAAAAAAAAACCTCTGACATATACTACAACATGTATAAACCTGAGGATGTTATCCTAAGTGAAATAAATCAGTCACAAAAGAAAAATACCATATGACTCCATTTATATGAGGTACTTCATAACCAAAATCTTAGAAGCAGAAGGTAAAACGTGCTTGCGGGAGTTGTGATTAGGGGAAGATGAGGAGTTGTTTAATGGGTACAGAATTTCAGTTTTGCAAAATGAAATTTGGAGTTGCATGGTGGTGATGGTTGCAGAACACTGTAAATGTATTTAATACCTTTAACACCACTAACCACTATACTTAAGAATGGTTAGAATAGTAAATTGCATATTGTGTGTATTTTACCACAATAAAAACTTGGGGAAAAAGTTATGTCACGGAGTAAAAGTCCAGCTCCTATTGAAGGCATTTCCCTTCTGTACGTCATGGAAGAAGCATCAGAGTCACTCCCGAATGAAATGAACATAGCCACTATACAAGGTCAATCTCTTCCTTTTCAGCTTTGATTTAGAGAGACCCCTTGCTGTTATTGCTGTCAACCTTATTCCCTTACTGTCACCCTCTTGACAGCATTGTCATTTCATGTCATAGCAGGAAAGCCTAAAGCAATCTGAGCACACAGATTTCTGTTCAGGGCTATTTGGAACTGTCCTTATACCTGAAAGATCCTCCTAATCCATGTGACAACTGGTGATCCTCCTCACTCATCATCAAAGAAATGTACACCTTCCTTTTTGTGTCTCCTTTCTCTCCTCCCATATCTTCTCTTCCCACCTCCTCAACAATTTGGGAAGTGTTGTTCTTTGATCGTATAGCCCAAGGAATAAAACATATATTAAACAAATAATTACATAAATAACCATATAATTACTGTTCTGATCTACAGCATTCTCTAGGACCATGTACTATAGGACTTTCTGTCCCCTATCTTCCAGGGATTCATAGGAGGCTTGCCTGATAAAAGGACATTTGGTTATAATAGAAGATTAAAAAAATTTTCAAGCATAGAGTAATAATTGAATGAGACAGTAGAATAATGACATTCCGAACAGAAGAGACAAACTGTGATGATCCTGAGAGATAAAAAAGTAAGGAGAGTGCAGTGTGATGGTCAAAGGGAAGGATTGTAGGAGGTATGTCAGATCTTTGTGTTGGTCAACTTCCCATCCCTATAACAAAATATCTGAGATAATTAACTTATAAAGTTAAAAGGTTTGTTTTGGCTTACAGTTTAGGAGGTTCCCCTTCATTATCAATTGGCCCTGTTGCTTTAGGGCTGTGACAAGGCAGCAAATTGTGGCTGCTCACCTCACAGTCAGGAAGTAAAATAAAATTACAAGGAGTTTTGAGGAGGGCACTCATAATCCTCTTCAAGGCCATATTCCAAATGGCCTAAGAACTTCCTGTAAGATCCCATCTCTCAAATATTCCATCACCTCCCATAGCACCACCTGGGGACAAAATTTTGAACACATAAACCCTTGGAGGATGTTCAAGATAAAAACTATAGCAATTTTCCTGCATATTGAACATCCTGAGTTTAGAGCTTTAACAGTATGAATAAAGACTTGTATTTAGAAATTCTAGTTTGAATTGTACAGAACAGACAATGATTTGGAAAATACCCAATGCATTTCAAACTTCTTGAGTATTATTTTTATCAGTAAGTGAGGTCCTTTGACTTTTAGTTAGTCTTTCAACCAAGACAAAGTCTAACATTCCTCCAAAGAGTCAAAGACAAATATACTAAAGCCAGAAGAGATAATATGAACATTCAGGCAACAATAGAATAAAGGAATATCGCCCCACTCAAGAGTGCTCACTGACTGCTTACAGTCAGATAAATCCAATTTGATTTATATCCACAGATATTTTTGTTAAATAGTAGGAGGCTTCCGATTAAACTCATTAGTTCTTGTCCTCCAACTTGATCTCAGAATGGAAAAATTTAAAGAAGAAAGCTTCTGTTTATGAAATCCCTAAAATGAAAATTATCTTATTTGGGAACTAGTAGAATTAAAACATGTTAGAAAAAATGCAGTAGGGGATGTTATGGTTTGAATACAAAGTGTCCCCCAGAAAAGCTCATGTGACACACAATACAGGAATGTTCAGAGGTGAAATGATTAGGCTATGAGAGCTGTAACCTCATTAGTGGATTAATTCATTTTGTTGATTAATGGAGTAATCGCTTGAAAGAATTACTGGGTGGTAACTGTAGACATGTGAGGCATGGCTGGAAGAAGTAGGTCACTGAGGCATGCCCTTGGGGATTATATTATACTTTCTCTCTCTCTCTCTCTCTCTCTCTCTCTCTCTCTCT
>NW_026000016.1:25726285-25766396 GCF_001458135.2 Marmota marmota marmota | reverse complement strand
TTCGTTCTTTCCTTACGTAGTCAACGACTGAAAGAATGAGAGAGAGAGAGAGAGAGAGAGAGAGAGAGAGAGAGAGAGAGAGAGAAGCAAGGGAAGTCCTAGACTAAGTGGTTGAATTTTACTTTCCACCTCTAAATGTTTGCCCACAATACCATATCTGGCAAGGGAAATGGAATAATCTTTTCTCCCCCTAAGAGAACCCAATAACAGAAACAAATCTACAGTTTTCTAACATTATCTTTGGCTGAACTTACAAGTTATGATCACCCATAACAGAATCTTGTTGAAATAAGAAGGTCTTCAATCATGATAAGCAAGTGTGCCCCAAGTGCAAAAATCTCTGTAATTTGTGTAGCTTAGTAAATACAGTACTGGGATTTACTGGGATACAGTTAGTTTTTCAGGCACTCTCCTAAGATTGCAAGGACAAGACACCTGGAAAACTAGCCTAAACAGTAAGCAATGTCCCCAGAATAGCAGAGCTCACTTCCTGAGGTGAAGAACTCAGGGAGTGGAGGAGCAGGAGCTACCACAAGATGAGCCCATGGCTTCCAGCAGTGAAGAGGAGGAGGCAACTGCATGAACACAAAGAGGATCAGACACTAAGAGTAAAGCAAATAAAGAGGATTTCTGTGACTTCTAACCTAGAGGAGAATCCCTATTAATCTAAAGGGGATTGAATAGGAACCATAATGCAATTGTTTTTTGTTTGATTTTCTAAAATACAAACAGCTGTTTTTTCAAATGATTCCTACTAACTGTGGGACCCTTAAATAATGCAAAATCTACACAAGAAAATAAAATCACCCAGAGATTCGCTGCCTCATGACAATCACACTCAGCTCTGGGGGAACATTCTTCCAGAGACTTCTGCCATATGAAATTACTCCAACATACACACATATGTATATGCAGATGTGCATGTATATACATACAAGCAATCATCCCCAGGCATGCATATGCACATACTTTAAATAAGTGCACTCAGATAAAACATGCTGTCTTATCACTTACTTATCAGCATTGTACATATATAGATACATATCATCAAGTGCCTTGAATCATAAATACAGATAGGCAATATCTGTATTTCATTCTATTGTCTGTATTTATTGCAGAATAGTCAATCCCCTTACAGTGGTAGAACCAGTTTTGTTTATCTTATATTTTAAACATTTTTCTTATAAATCATCGTCGCTTGCTTATCTATATATCTTCTCAGGAAAATTTCAGAGAGTTGAACCATGTGACTTAAGGGAAATCCAGTTCTTTGAAATCTTAGCATCATATATTGGAAATAATCTGTCACCAGGGAGCCTTTTGTCCTGCACTTTCCTCCCAAGTGATGAAGCCCTGCATGGGACCTCCCTGTGATTGGCTGGGGTCTACCCCCACCCAGATAGCATGGGCATACCTGAATGCTTTGCCACTTTTCTACTTTGAGCAGAGCAGGTCTCCTGGAATAGATGGCATCAGGTCCCATGCTCCCTTTGTCCCCTGCTGCTTCACTGTGGAAAAGGACCCTAAGTGACAGCTCCTCATTTCTCCTACAGCCTGATGATACCTCCTTCCAAACTGGAGATCTGTGATGGGGCCTGTCACAAGTGTCACCACAGCTCCCCTGCAGAGGAGCTATGTTCCAAATAAGCGGAACTTTGTGAAGACTCAAGTCAAGAATCTGTAATATAAGGTCAAGGCCATACCCTAGTTTTGGTTGCAGGTGAGGCATTCTCTACTGTGGCAGGGGCCAATTTTACCCTGCAGGGAACATTTGGCAATGTCTAGACCCATCTTACATTATCTCAATTAGGGGAACATGCTCCTGGCATCTAATAAAGTCCAAGTCAAGGATGCTGCTAAACATCCTACAATGTTCAGAACAGTCCCCACAGTGAAGAAATACCTGCCCCAAATATTAATAATGCCAAAGTTGAGAAACCCTGGAGTAGATTATGTATTTTCTTTCTTTCTTTCTTTCTTTCTTTCTTTCTTTCTTTCTTTCTTTCTTTCTTTCTTTCTTTCTTTTGGCAGAGGGGGTTTTGCTCTGTTCATTTCAATGAATTTCAAGGAGTACCTTGAAATTACTCTCCTATGTGGGTACTTCTAAAATATTTTTAAAAAAAAAAAAACCTTATCTCATCCTTCAATGCCTCTCCCTTTTCTGCCTCCCCCCAAACCCTCTTGTTTCCTAGAGCTCACACCCATCTGCCTACTTTTCAAAGTAGATGCCCAAATGACATGGACATGAACAAGCCTGATTAGATATTTCTCTTTCTCTGCTCATTTGTTTTCATTCATAGAATTCACAGAACACAAGACTGACTCCTTCCTTTCCTCCTGTGATGCGAGTTTTACCTCATGTGTATCATTTTAACAGTCAGCCACCTCTGCCAGCTGAAATCACTTTATGTAATGATAAGTCCTTTTTTGGCCTGAAGGCAAAAAAAAAGGGGGGGTTTTCTTTCTAGGGGATTAGCTCTTCTTTAAAAGGGTTCTAACACTCCTCATGCTGTCCCTTCCTCTTCACCACCCTTTAGATAAATCAAGAGCAGGATGTAAGGTATTTGGAAGCATTTGGAACAGTTCATTGGACATACCCCATTGGTTAGATGACTACCTGAGAAGAATTCATATTTTATTCAGACTTGAACACACTCCAGCCTTCCTTAGGGTTCATCCCCTCGATAAGCACTCAATCAGTGTTACTGGCTGACCGAAAATGGAGTCCCCCAGAAAAGAAAAGCCATGAGCCATGAGAAGAAATTCTGAGCTAAATAAGACGACTCCTATGACAACAGAAGTCCCTACAATGATTCCCTGCCGCATTGGGAAGGCATTCTGGAAACACTAAAAAGCTCTATAATTCATAGAAGAGAACTCTATTGCAAAACTAAATTGAGTTCACAGTCTACATATGTCTATACACACACACACATATACCCCAACCTGACCCTACATGAAAAAGTAGCCATGCTTGATTGATCTTCCTGTCACCAAAATGATTCATCCATAGCAGAGAAAGGAAATAGTCAAATGCTATCCAGACTCAGGATGAGAAATGCCTGTTTCTCCTCATGCATCAAGATAAAATCTAGTGCTTGTGGAGTGAAGCTAAGGATAGTAACAGGACCAAAGCAGCCAAAGGTAGCTCACATTAATGATCTGGGGAAATACTGGGACTTACTAGAATCGGAAGCTCTGTCCACCTCTGGAAGTGAAATATCATTTTAGGAATATAATAGTCACAAACTCTATCTTTTTTATGCAGAGTGGCATGGAGTCTATAGGATAAGAAAGGTATTTATCAGGCTGGGGCTGGGGCTCAGTGGTAGAGCGCTTACCTAGTACATGTGAGGCACTGGGTTGGATCCTAAACACCACATAAAAAATGACTTGTTATTGTGTCCATCTACAGCTAAAAATATTTTTTAAAAATATGTATCTGTGTCCCCTAAAACTCTTAGACTTTTGTTTGGCCACAGTCTCAAAAATTATTGAATTACTTGCTCACATCAGAAAGACCCCCATAACTTGTTATCATTTCTGTCCTTGCTACTCACAATATGATCTGCAAACCAGCAGCAGCAGCATCCCAGGAGCTGATTAGGGTCCCCTCCCCAACCAAAACACAGAATCTGAATTTAATAAGATCCCAGGTGATTCATATGCTTGTTAGAATTTGAGAAGCACTGCTCTAAACAAACTCTCTTAAAAAAATATAGGAACTGTGCCCCAAGATGGCTGAGGGCTTATTTAATACATCAGTCAACAAAATACTGCCTGTCAGTCCTCTCTGTGCATGATGCCAATAGGGTGGCCAAATCACTATCCAAACACTGAATAGAACATTAGAGCAAAATAGCATCAAGAGAACGATGGTTTGGCAGCAGTCCCTCTGGAAGGCTCTGGTCATACCACAGAGGGACAAAATGAGAGGAAACTTTGACCGTGATGGGATTTGTCTTCAAAGAAACCCTGGGAGTTCACCTGTGCATCAGTACAGAAATGATTATTCCTCCAGCTTCTGTAGATCTTTACAAGGTGCTTCTCCTGATAAGTGAGCGGCAGATCTGAATAAAGATGTTAAATTAGAGATAACAGGAAATCAGCACGCAATGCATTACCGTGGGGCAAAAACAGATGAAGGTGAGAGGCACAGGTCTGTCCCCAGCAATGACTTTAATAACTAGTCTCTGGCCTGCCAGAGACAATCTTCATCTGTAGTCATGAGTGAGGGGATGAACAGCTCGTGGCCACTGTGATTCTGCTACAGCTTGGGTGTCAAAGCTCTTGGTACCTGTTGGGACTGAGTCTTAAAGCAAAAGAAAGGAGCAGCCAGAAGGGAATGAACGCCCTTCCTCTGGCTTATGTTTAGGTTCTGCAAGAAGAAGTGATCAGAAGATGAGAGGACAGGTCACGGTGGACAGGGGGGACATCTAGTTATTTCCTCCTCCCCAATCCCCACCAAATACTCCAGTCCAGGAGCAACAGTGGTTCTCAACAGTGGGAAAATTGGCACCATGGGAGAACAGGTGGTAATGTGTGGAATATTTTGGACTGTCACGACTACGTGGAGGTATGTCACTGGCATGGTGTGGGTAGAGGCCAAGGATGCTGCCGCAATGCACAGATGAGACAACACAACAAAGAATTATATGACCCAAAAGGTCAATGGTGCCAAGGTTAAGAAACTTCATTCTATGACAACAGCTTCACAGGAAGCCCTTCCCACAAGCCCCTCCTCAAGTAATGACATATTCCTGCTGTTATTCCCTCCCTCTGTACCTCGATTCCCCCACATAGTTCTCTTTAATTCACCCTTGAAACTTGCACCAATATTAAATCATCTCCAGAAACCTCTGCCAAATGAGTCTTTTGATGTCTTCCTACACTCTAACTGGTATACACAGGATGAGTCATAAGAAAAAAAATAGTACAAGGATTTTCCTGGCAAACGTGCACTGACCACTGCTAAGGAAGAGTAGAAGTGGCAAGGTCTGGAGGCCAGAGACAGGGTTTTTAAGACTCACGAGAAGCCTTCAAGGAGAGAGGGTCTCCAAGTGATTATGAGGAGACCAACAGTCTTGGGGCATCTAACCCCAACACAGGAGAGGACAAGGCAGGCTACATGGGGTAGAAGTGCTTTCTTAACCCTGAGAGGACAGAGGCAGATCCAAACAACAGAGCTAATGAAGTCAATGGGCAGTATCCCTTACTTTCAGGAGCACTTTCTAAGGATGTAGGGGGGGCCCTAGTGATTGGCCTACATAATTATATATGTTGACAAGTTTTTCATAAATAAGATATTTTAACTGCAATTGATTAACAATGCCAACTTTCCTTTATTAACCACATGTGGTGGCACATATTTGTAATCCCAGTGACTTAAGAGATTGCAGCAGGAGGATCACAAGTTCAAGGCCAGCCTCAGCAACATAGTGAGATACTATCTCAAAATTAAAAAATTAAAAGGACATGGAATATAGCTCAGAGGTAAAGCACCCCCGACTTCAATTTCAGTACAAAAGGAAAAAATTCCTCTCCAACTTTCCTTTAATCATATTTGAATTCTTGTTAGGGGGCACTAGAGGATCCAGCTAAAACAAAGCTGAGTTGAGGATATATATATATATATATATAATTGGGTTTAGTGGGATATGTTTATGCAGTTCACAATCAGTTTGGAGTATACTAAAGTTATTGCCAGCCATCCAACTGTAAGAAAGACTCTTAGGAGTACTTATATCACCCTCATCAAGAACTCACCTGGCCTTATGACATGAAGACACAGATCCAGAGCTCTTAGGACAATACGAACATGTCTAACAATAGTGTAGGAGATGCATTAAGACAGAAGGTAGTGTGTGGAAAAGTTCTTCCAATCGGTGAATATGTAATTAGTTCCTTCCATCCTCTGATCCAAATGGAAGTTCTTTCCTTCAGGAATATACTTGTGTCAGACAATGTGTGCATTAGTCAGCTTTTCATCACTGCAATTCCAGAGAAAAATTACTTGGAGGAAGAAAGGTTTATTTTGGCTCATAGTTACAGAGGTTTCATTCCATGATCAGCCAGCTCCATTGCTCTGGGTCTGAAATGTCAGAGGGCACAGCAGAAGAAAGGTGCTCAACTTATAGCATTCAGGAAACTAGGAGAGGACCAGGGAGAAGATGAACCATTTGTGGAACACCTCCTGTGACCTATTCCCTCCAACTAGGCCCCACCTCCAAGTAGTCCATTAATGACTTTATCCACTGATGAGGATAAAGCCCTCATATTCCAATCAATTTCCAAAAGCTCCACCTCTAACACATGAGACTGTGTGGGAAAATTCAGATCCAAACCATAATAAATTTCCATCACTGTGACAAAATACCTGAGATAATCAGATTATAAAGAGGAAAGATTTATTTTGACTCTCAATTTGAGGGGTTTAAGTCCATAGTTTCTTGGCCCTGTTGCTTTTTAAGTCCATAGTTTCTTGGCCTGTGGTACAATAGTGCATCATGGTGAGTATAAGTGACAGAAGAGATCTGCTCTCCTCATGGTAATCAGAAAGCAAACAGAAAGGAAGGGATCTGGGTCCCATATTCCCACAAGAACACACTCTCAAAGACTTAACTTCCTCCCTTTAGGCCACGCCTCTTAAAGATTCCACCACCTTCGCACTACAAACTGGGTATCAAGCCTTTAACACTTGGGCCTTCATGGGACATTCCAAATCCAAACCCTAACAATGCTATAATGCAGAGCTCAATTGCAAATGTATTATTGATTTTTTTTTCTTTTAGGGATTTCAGGGAATGAAGAATAATAATCAGACTAGACTTCAGCTTTTATTGACCCCCTCACCTGACCCCTTTGTAAGAGTACAGGGGTAACTATCAGCAACTTGAATGATAAGGAGGCTATAAAGATATATCAGAGCCTAGCAGTGCATGGCATATGAAAAATGCTAAGTAAATTGAACGAGCAGATGAATGAATGAATTGGCATGCCCTGACGTAGTTGGGGAGGTTTCATGGGAAAATAAAGAGGTCAACAATGTTTAAGACAAACTCTGGAAAGGAGCCCAGTGTGAAAGAGGTCGAGTGAGGAAACCAGCCCCTGAAGAGAACAAGTCCTCCAAAGGAGCAATGGAGGGTTATGCTGGGCAGGAGGGTAGGTCCAGGATACTGGAAGTCTTTGTAATATGCAATAGTTTCATTTTTATATCCTAAATAACAGCAAAGCATTATAGGTTCCAGAGCCTGGTAGTGAGGTAATGAAAGGTAGTATTTCCCAAAAACTAACTTTGTCAGTGGACCCAAGATGAACTATAGCAGGGAACAATGAGACACAATGAAGCTTTGTAGTAATTCAAGATTGAAATGTTGTGGGTATGGATTAGGTGCTTGGAATGAAAAAGAAAAGATGGCCTTAACAGAAGAATCATGGCCAGGGTAATCTCAAACTGGTATTTGAAATCTCTATGATGTTGTAGAGTACCTCTTGGAATTGGTAATAGACACAACGATTTCATGGGTCTGCATTGACAGATGAGCCATTTGACCATTTTAGGCTCTAGGGTTATATAATTTGCTCAAGAAAAAACTCTCCAGACATCTTGGTAAAGAAAATCTCCATGGAGCCAGTATCTTAGCCCCTATCTGCACTCACAGAATCAGCTGCTCCCACTGTCATCCTCTGCAGCTGTTCTGTAGCATGTGACATTTCTGAATGGGACTTGAACGGAAATCCAGTGGGTACTGATGCCCATTTTAGGGCCTGCTGTACGGCAGCGGAAATGTACGTCCTCTTAGGATGGTGGGTGTATTCCGGAGTCCTCAATCAGATGAGACTGCTCAGACCTCTCCAAAGGAACTTTAGGATAATTAATTAAATCACTGCTTTTCAGTTGCCCTGATTGGGTATTGAACTATCCTCAGCAGGTTTCTATCCTCTAGAGAATCATTCCACTCAATGGAAAACTGTTTTTTTTCCCTTCTTCCAGGTCTTCTGGCAGGAGGAAGTCAGTCCATCAAAGGAGAAAATGGATTATTCATAACTTTTGACAATACAGTCATTAAAGTGCTGTGCTAAATGAGTCTGCCTTATTTATCTTTCTTCCTCACTCTGCAGTTCTATGATGCAGCGTGTACTTGTTACCCAAAAACTTAAAGGGCTCTAAGTATTCCCTGTGAGGACTACCCAGAGTCACTTTGTGCTGTGTCTCACCAGGACCCTCTTCTTTATGGCCCATGCAATTTGGTCAGGCCAAGGACCAGATTGGAGCAGCATTACAACTTTCCTCCTGAGGGCTGAATTTTTATTTCAGAGTAGTTGAAAATTATTCTCCAGAATTCTCTGTGCTTCCTTCTCCTTTGGAAGGAGCCTTGACTTTTGCTCTTCCCTATGCCACCCCACATTTTAGCCAGATTAGATCTAAACAAATGACTACAAAATTGTGGCCAAACGCCAGAAAAGAGCATTTTTTAAGAATATAAAATCTAATTGAACTAAAAAAAAGTGACAACTTGAATAAGGAAGTACATAGTTCAATTAATTCTTCGAATCATCTGCAAAAAGATTACAGGCCACCCAAATATTAATAGGAAGAATTCAAGAATTTCTCCTATCCAAACTTCAAGAGGAAAGGTAAAGAGCAGTTCAATCATCAATAACTGTTGAAGAAATGACTTTGAAACATAGCTAGTCATTTGACTTTTAAATTTTAAATATTAACAAAAATAGTCATATGATTTTAACATAATTATAAAACTTTTTAAATTTTTCAAAATTTTCTCCTATCCAAAACTGGCAATAAAATGTTGAAGGAAAGATAAAAATTTGATAAGTGAAACTTAAAAGACACCTGTCTTAGACTATTGGGGCTGCTATAACAAAAGGTTATATAGATTGAGTGACTTATGGGTAAAGGATATTTATTTCTCATAGTTCTGGGTCTGAGAAGTCCAAAATCAAGGTTCTAAATGGTTTAGTGTCTGCTAAGGGATCACTTTCTGATTCATAGATGACACCTTTTCATGTGTCATCATTTATTGGGAAAGAGAATATTCTCTTGAGCCTCCCTATAGGAGCATTAATCCCATTCATGAGAGCACCACACTCATGACCTAATACCTCCCAAAGGCCCTACTCCATGTTTCTGAACTTCCAAGTGAAGAACTGAGGAGGAGATTCAGCTAGAGGAGTTTACACTGAATTTTATTGCTAGGGGAACCCAGGAGTCTTTGGCAAGTGCTTCCACTTAGTCTCAGCCCGTGCTTATTACTGTGTGACCAAAAGTGCACCTGGAAAATCATGATCCCAAAGTAGTTGTGGAGAATAGTGGGTCCAGGGGGATTCAAGACCGAGGTACAGAGGAGAGTGCAACCTGCTCTCCTTTTGAGCCCTGTGGTCTAAACAACCAGTAAAAAAGAATCAGGGAAGTTAACCATGCAGGGGTGACAAGAGAGTGCAAACCAATTTCCTTTTAAACTCTATGGCACAAATGATCAGCTGAAAAGAATCACAGGAAATCAACCAGATGGGCATGCTTACATTCAGGGACCCGGTCTTGAAAACTCATATAGGGTGGTGGGTGGGCTACCAGAAACTTGCAGTACATCATCAACCCATAGAGTTAGTAGAACTCTCTGGAGATGTTAGAATCCCAGATGCCCAACTGAGATTGACATATACACAGGCTTAAAGGTGCAAGGATTTCAATGCTTTGAGTACATACCTCAGAAGAAGGTCTAAATTCTATTTAGAACTCATCTCCAGCAACCAGAACTTCCCAAACAGATATCTGCACTACTTCCAACAAGGAAATGGAGACATGGAAGATGTTTGGGCAAAATCCTAATAGAAGGTACTTCCAGATCCATCTCCCCTGTATTGGTACAGAAGCTGAGAGCCATTTTAACCAGTTACAATTTCAATCTATTCCAGAAGATGAAGAGAAGAAAATCACAAATGGAGGATGGGTTTAATGTCACAAAGTCCTGTCTCCCTCTAAGAGATACATAGCTCAAGAAGTAGGGTACAGGACACCCTGGGATAGATGTAAATACTCAACTTCAACTACCTCAGTGGAAGAATTAAAGCATTTTTTAAATTAAGAATGTTTTATTTTTACTTTTTCTTTCATTAATAATTTTATTAGTAATTCTGGCTATATTTGCTGACTGATTCATATATATATGTATATATATAAAATAGAAATTGTCATATAATTTTAATAAAATTATAAAACTTTTAAAATTTTTCTACCTAGAAAGGAGCTGGAGAATAGATGCACCCCAAGCACATACATAAATATATATGTATGAATATGAGGGGTTTTTCCTAATTTTATCATCTATCTTTCTTTTATTAACTTTTAACTATTTTGTTCTCTTTTTCTAAGAGGTAATGACTTTTATTCCTTTTTGTTGTTGTTATTTTTGTTTGGGAGTTTTTTGTTTATTTGCATTTTGTTGGTTTTTATTTTCTTATTTTTTGGCTTTTAGTTTTGGCGGTATTAGGGCAGTTATATTATTCTGCTCTATTTGTTTGCTTATTTTATTATTCTTATTCTCTTTACCTCTCTAATACCAAAATTTCTTGTTCTCCCTGTTCTACTTCTTTACTTCCTCTCTCCTTAGGATCTTCAGGTATGCCCTTTCTTCCACTTTGTCTCCTCTCAAGTTTTGAATATTCCAAACTTCATTTGCCTCCATACCCCAGCTTCTTTACTCATCATAAAATGACGTTTTTAACATCCTTTAATTCATGTAGTCTATTCCTTTGGGAAGTGAAATAAGGTCTTCAGAGGAAGCCACACTATCATAGCAGCCAAGAGTAAATCAAAACAGCAATTCAGCACCAACAAGTTGAGTCTACAAAGCTGAGAATAATGAAGAACTCTTTCACATGGAAAAGGTGATCTGAACTCTGGGACAAGGAGCCTGGCTGACTCTGGGTGTGGAGGAGGAACTGAGACCAAAACTGGTTATCCCTGAGTCATTCATACCTAGAAAGGGGCTGGAGGATAGATGCACCCCTAGCACAAGGTCTGAGACTCCAAGAATGAGGGAATCAGCAAAGCTACCCAACTAAGAAGGGGACTAAAACCCTGCATTGAAACTGTGCAAACAGACTCCCCTAATGAATTTGACCACTTTAGGTTAGAGTTGAGAATAAACAAACTGCACAATAACTGAAATCCAGAAAGAAAACATCCTATTTCAAAACCCTGACCAAGAACAAGAGATTAGTGGACTGCTAAAGAACATTGTTAATAAGATTTTTTAAGCTATTAGTATAGAAGTTGCTGTATCTACTGGAAATTAGTATCTCCTCTCAAGATGGTATCAGAGACAGGACATAGTAGCAAATTAAAATTGAGAGAAAATATTGACACCAACATATTTTCCCAACTCGGGACACAGAAAAAAAAAAAAAGAAAGAAAAAGCAGTTCATCAAAAAGTCCCTCATAAAAATTAGAAGAGATAATTATCCTAGAAGATGGTCATCAATACTAATGATATAAAAAAATCAAGTGATCAAGCCATCTCAAATAGCACACGATACAACTGAGCCCATTTGCACCACAGCAGAGACATTGCCAGAAAAAGAATTTAGGAAGTTGATAATTAAAATTTTCAGTGAATAAAAAGAAGACCAAAGGAATGAAGTGAGACAGAATATACAGGAAGTGAAAGAATATTTCAGTAAAATATAGAGATTCTTAAAAAGAAACAAACAGAAATTCTGGAAATGAAAGGCTCAACAAATCAAATTAAAAATTCAGTCAAAAGCATCACCAATAGGTTAGGTCACTTTGAAGACAGATTCTTAGGCTTCAAAGACAAAACATGTAATCTTGAAATAAAATAAAATCAATAATAAAGAAAAGATATTAAGAGACCATGACCAGAGTATTCAAGAAACCTAGGATAACATAAAGAAACCAAATCTAAGAATCATTGGCATATGTGAAGACACTGAAATACAAACTAAAGAAATGAACAACCTTTTAAATAAAATAATTTCAAAAAAATTTCCAATGAGATGGTAATCCAAATACAAGAAGCATTTAGAACCTCAAATAGATCAAAAAAATTATCTTCAAGAAATATTATAATTAAAATGCATGCTATACAGAACAAGGATACATTTCTAAAAGCCACAAGAGAAAAACAGATCATATTGAGAGGCAAGCCAATTCGAATTTTTACTGATTTCTCAGGCCAGACCCTGAAAGATAAAGGATGCCAACCAAGACTTCTATAGCCAGAAAAACTATCCTTTAGAATTGAAGATGAAAGAAAAACTTTTCATGGTAAACAGAAATTTAAAGAATTCATAACTACTAAGCCAGCCCTATAAAATGTACTCTGTGTTTCTTGCAGAAGAAGTGAAAAATAAATATCAAAGCTAGCATATGGATGAATCTCACCAGAAAAATAGCCAATTAAAAGAAAATTGGGTCTCAAGCATCAGAAAGAAATAAAAATGACAGAAAATAAAAAACACCTCTCTAAAGTATCACTGAATATAAATGTTCTTCAAAATCTACAATCAAAAGACATTGATTGGCAGAATGAATTACAAAAACAAGACCCAGTCATACTCACCTTACAGGCAAAGACATCCACAAGTTCAATCTAAAAGGATGGGAGGGAAATGCCATGCAAATAGAGAGCAAAAGCAGATTTATTCTATGAAGCCAATATCTGTCTGATATCAAAACCAGAAAAAAATACATAAAGAAAAACCAAAGACTAATATCCCTGATGAACAAAAATCCTTAAGTAAATATTATCAAACAACATTAAAAAACACATTAAAAAGATAGTACACCATATTCAAGTAAATTTCATTTGAAAGATGCAAGATTGGTTTGACATATGCAAATAAATAAATATAATAAATTTAAGAATGAGAATCACATGATCATCTCAATAGATGCAGAAAAGGCCTTTGACCACATCATCACCTATTCATGTTAAAAATATTGGAGAAATCAAGGATATAAGGAACTCACCTCAACATTATAAAGGCCATATTTGACAACCCCAAAGCCAACATTACCCTGAATTGAGAAAAACTGAAACATTTCCTCTAAAAGCAAGAATAAGATAAGGATGTCCCCTCTCACCACTCTTATCCAATGTAGGCTTTGAAAATCTAGCTCAAGCAATCAGGCAAGAGAAGGAAATCAAAGTGGTACAAAGAAGAAAAGGAGAAGTCAAATTACATTTGCTGATGGCTTGATCCTATATCTAGAACACCCAAAAACACTCCACCAGAAGATTTCTAGAGCTGATAACCAAATTCAGCAAAGTAGCAGGACACAAGATCAATGTCCAAAAACCAGTATCTTTCCTAGACTATAATAATGAGCCTGCTGAGAAAGCAATCATAAAAACTATCCTGTTCATAATGACCTCAAAATAAGATAATATATATAGTAGTTTTATTCAGCCATTAAAAAAGAATGAAATTATGGCATTTTCTGGTAAGTGGATAGGTCTGTAGAACATCACGATAAGTGAAATAAGTCAGACACAGAAAGTCTAAAGCAAGGAAAAGTGGGTGGGGACTTGAAAATGGAAGGGAGATCAGTGGAGTGGAGGAGGGAAGTTGTGGGGAAGGGGGAGGGACAGGAAAGGAGGGAAACTGGGGAATGAGGCTGACCAAATTATTTTGTGTGTATGTGTGAAGAAGGTGCCATGGTGAATTCCACCTTTATGTGTACCTGTAAAGCACCAATTCATAAAAATAATAAAAATAGATGTGGGAAAGACCAGTGGAATAGAGGAGGAGGAATAGGGTATGGGGGCATGGGGAAGAGAGGGAAGAGTTACTGGGGACTGAAACAGAGAAAATTATATTCCATGCATATGTGATTCTAAAAATGAACCCACTATTATAAATATAATGCAGTAATTAAAAAAAGGATCATGAGTGTACAGCTAACCTGAGCAATATAGTAAGATCTCATTTAAAATATGTGTGTGTAATATTATTTTTTCAAATTATAAATATTTTTAAATTATAGGGTTAATCATTTTTCTTATTAAGACAATGTATAATTTCAAATTGAAGTTATTTGTGCTTTTCATGTAAAAAAGCTTAATTGTTTATAAACAATTTGAACAGCTCATGAAATTTGATTTATGACATTTATAAACATCCACTGTTTAATTTGCAAAAACTGCACCAAAACTATAGAGCTTGTTTGCTGGATATGGGAGTTTGCCCTCTCAAGCATTTGATGTATTTAAGAATACCAGGCAAATTGCATTTTAACGTACACAAAGATGTTTAAGAAGTATAAGTTAATTAGGTTTGTAAATCAGGTTAATTGCTTAGGAGAAATCAATCTGTTAAAGGTATTAAGTTATTGTCTTTACTAATGTACATGGAAAAGCAATTATTCTTATATAAATATTTAATAAATTTATATGTGCAATAACAAGTTTTATAAGTTGAACTTATAGCCTGAAGAAAAATAGATTTTTGAATATGCAACTTGAACAAACTAACCATTAATTTTATTTAATTTCATTTTGGAGGTTACATGTTCACAGTTTATTGAGTTTTTCAAACACAGGCATTGTAGTTATTGTGGGAGACACCTCTGTGAACAGTCATACCTTCCCCACATGGGGCTTATATTCAGAAGGTTGAAATAGTATACAGCTGATTAAGCAATTAATTATTTAATTATAAGTCTGATGTGTTCAAAAATTTACTGAAATAGTTATTATTTCAACACAGAACATCATGACCTAAATTTAGATATTTTCACAAACAAAAAAAAAAGCAATTTTGGAAATAACACCTAAGTGAAAGATACAATAGATATGAAGGATGGTTTATTTTGTCAATCTAAGACAAAATTAAAAACTCCTAATTAAAAATATGAACCTCTTGAACTTATTCTTCCTAACTGAAATGTTGTATCCACTGACTAGCTAAGAATTCATTTTAAAACTACCTAACTACAAACTACCTAACACAAATACACAAAAGCCTTGGGCAACTTTAAACAACATTGAAAAACAGAGGCTAGTGTTTCATTGGAGTCCAGAGGCTATGATCTCATCAAGCTCCTCCCACTCTTGGTCTGCAGAGAGCACATCAGGCTTCCCTGTTGGGTAAGAAATTATTCCCTTGGGGACAATGTCCATGTTTTCTCTTACACTTGACCATCAGTGTCATAATATAAGAGGCCATCTCTGTTATGTGCATTATTATATATCGCCATCATTATCTGCCTATCATGGGACCTAACATAAAAGTCACATAACAAATATTAAATGAGTGAATGAGCTAGTAGTGAGTGTGCAGCCTACCTGGATCCCTGGACCTGCTCTGTACTGTCTCTAGGCAGGGAATGAAATACCTTGTCTTTCCTTAAGCTTGCTTCATTTCCTAGTTCTTTGTCCATACTCTGAGTTGCCCTCTTTTCTCACTCTCCAGAATTCAATCTTCTGAGACCTTAGGCTACTTACCTGACATGAGCTACCTTCTTAGCAAATTTCTCCAACCGTAATGTATCTTTCAGTTCCTCATTGCTAGATTTGTTTGGTCACTACCCAAAATTGAAATCCAGTAAGCAACTTATATACTTTGGGCTACAATTTCCCAGAGACAGAGACAGAGACAAGTGGACAATTTGTTGTAAAGATGCCATCTTTTATAAAACATTGTTATTAACCATCAAGGGGATTTTGGACCCCATCTCCTCATCAGGGACCAGGATATCCTTCAGCAGCCGACTGTCTGCTTAGAGGAGAGCTCTAAAGACTCATGAACATTCATGGGAAGGGATGCTATCAAAGAGATCCCCCGTAGCAATAACCAGCACCATGAAATCAGCAAGAAATAATCATTAATAAGGAAACATACTTGACAATAGAAGCTTAGTTTTTTAAGCCCTTGTCAGATTAGTGTGCTCTGGGAAAAATGGTTCTGTTTAATCTCGGTAATCAAAAATCTCATGCTAACTTCATTGTGCATCTTTGTTCCTTATTGCACCAGCCTGTAATAACTGATGACCTTGGAAAAGCAACCTTGATGTGTGTCTTAAAACAGGTGAATGTCTCACCTGTCTATCTCCATGATGATGCCTTTTGATTCTGAACATCATGCCTGGATTTGACCCAGGACTTTGTTTAGACATTGAGTATCTGGATATATCCCAAGACCTCCATGCCTTCCTGAGTGATCACATTGAGTTCTTCCCACTACTAGGCTGATTTCCTTGACTAGCTCTCCTCCTGTGGTTCTAGGCCCTGATGGCATACCAATGGCACATTACTAATGCTGCTGCTATTTCTAATCCAACATCCTCCCTTTTGCTTTGTATTTCCTTTGTCTCTCCCATTGCTCAACATGTGAGAGCCCATGAAGGAAGAAAGGAAAAATTAGAAGAAACAAATAAGAAAAAGAGGATTGAACCTCATCCCTTTCTTTTTATGCAGTCAAGAGAAGGGAGCTATAGATAACCTTTAGCCTTAAAGAAAAGAATGACTAAAGAAAAGAGGCTCTTCCTTTAAACTCCTGGTTCCCTTCATGATGCCATTATCTTTTGTGAAGGTTAAGAGAATAGATGCAAAGCCAGCAGTGCCCTAAAAAAATGAGATGCCCTAACAGTGCTGCAAACTGCCATCGTCACAGGAACATATAACTCTCCCCCTGAAGTTTCTCTAAAACCCATAAAAATCACAACATAGATTCTGGGTCTAAAAACTTTTTGTGGTCACTACGGGTTTTTAAGTGGTAATCTGAATTCAAAGTCAACTTTAGATATGTTAATAGTGTATGAGTGCAAATCTATCAAAATAAATGGAAATCTTGGATAAAATACAGAGAGAAATGTAAATGCTTTCTGTTGAAATAGATGGGCATCTTTCCTGAAAAGGCACCATCTTATTAAATATGTTATGTCACCAAAAGGACAAATCTCGTCCAGGTTACTTTGCTTAGGGTTTTGATACACACTTCATAGAAACTAAGAGAAACTGTCTCTAAAACCCAGAATGGTCACTGGACAAACCCACATCAGATTTGAAGTTTCAGTTGGTTTTTTGTTTGTTTGTTTTTATTTTTTCAGATTTTCAAGGAATATTTGGGTTATGTCAGATAATGCCTGTCTTGCTTAAGGAACAGGGGGAAATAGCACATAAAAGACACAGCCCTGATAGGGACAGGAAGGTTGTTCAGGACACAAGGGCATCTTTCATGTCCAACAGCACACCCAATCCATATCTCACCTCTCCCTCAAGGGCTCTTTTCTTTTTTATTCTCTTTACTTCTCTGGACTCCTCTTCTCTCTAGTCTCCTCTCTGCTGACCCCAGGTTCCTCCTGCTCCGTGGCTTGAACTCACTTTTTTCTGCATCTCTTAGCATGCACTGCCATTCTCTGTGGATCATTGGTTTTCATATTAAAGTTCCCCATAACAGACTCCTTTGGGGTGTCTTGGTCTTGTCTCCTACAGGTGCCCTTCTATGGTTGGAATGTGTTCCCCACCCCCAGTTTCACGTGTTGGAAATTTGGTTCCCTCTGTGGCCATGTTGAGAGGTGGTGGAACCTTTAGAGAAAGGTCTTCAGGGAATTGGTTAAGTCATTGGAAACCACTGTCCTCAGAAGAAATTAAGATAATTCTTGTGGGACTCTATGTTAGTTCTTGCAGCAGCAAGTTGTTGTAAAGGAGAGAGCTGATCCTTGAAACAATTACCCTCTTCCTTCCTCATCATGTGATTTCTCCTTCCACATAGCTGCCACCACTGTAATTCCATCCACCAAGGGTCACTCAGCAGAGCCACTACCATGCTGTTTGGACATGTAGCCTCCACAACTATGAACTAAATAAACTTTTTCTTTATAAATTACCCAGTCTCAGGCATTTCATCATAGTAATAGAAATTGGGCTTCTTAATATATACTTTCATCGGTAATTTTCCCCCAAAGGACCAGGTATCAAGTATACATGGAACAAATTTTTTACAATGACTTTTGTTGAAAGGCAACTCAGAACATCTGAGTGGGTACATTTGGATTTTATAGACATACAGTTCCAATTTATTTTTGAGGCAACAAAATTAAACCTGCAGGGTCATATATTATAAAATTACAAACATCTTCTCATGTGCTGAAAATGCGTGCAAAATTAACAAGCCAGCTTCTCTATCTTCATTGAAATCACTGAGAATGTCATTAAGAGTAGGACAGGGTAGAAAGACAGAATCCTGAGGCATATGCATAACCATCCTGGTTAAAAAAAAATAACACAGCACAGTGATTCAACCATTTATAATGTTATTTAACTTTGTTATTCTGTTTATTCAAATGAAAAGTACTTTGTCAAAAGTTCACTGCCTTATGGATTGGGAAAGTTTGGCTTTTCTGGTTTTTAGTTTTCTATAAAGCTTCTCATTATTGCCTAGATTTTAGGCTCTGAAAGTGAGCTTTAATACCCTTACTGTCGTTACCCAATTTGTTACATTATTCCCACTGAGCGACTCCTTGCCACGTTCAGTCTAGAGTGAAACTAATGCTCAAGATACTCTTTTCCCTTTCCATTCATAGGCTGTGCTGCAGAAAATTAAATTAAAGCAAGCACTGATGAGGACTGCGTGGTCTATCAGTCTAATGACCCCCATCCCAGTAGGAAGCAAGTTAGTGTGACATGTCCTCACTGAACCGGCAAGGGCTTTTACAGTCACCAATCATTCTTCAAAGGATTCATATCATCGGTCCAAGGTCATCAGACTTAGCAAACTTCAATTTGTCCCACTCTCAAGAAAGATCTTTCATTAACTGAGTTGTATTTCATTTCCAAACCTTAGTTCCCATTAAAGCTTATACACAAAGTCTCTATTCCCAATGCAAAACAATAACAGCAACAAATTCACAGAAAAAGCAATGGTGGAGAGAGAACTGTCACTCAGAAAGGTTTTGATGTGGTAGAAAGGTTTTCTAATTGATTGTTCCTCTTTCCCCCACATGCGTAAAGCCAACGACTCTAGCCTGAGACAAAACCCACTAATGTGAGTGGAAGGACAGGCTCCTTGAGGGTCCCTGACTATGGCTCTCAGACCTAGTTCTCTAGAGACTTCAACTTCCTGTTCTCTCCTTGAGAATGTCTTCCTGCAACGAATCCCATGTCACACAAACTGGTGAACTCCTTGGTTTCTGATTCATCACGTTGCTGTGGTTTGTATGAGTATTTCCCAAAGGTCCATGTGTTAAAGGCTTGGTCCCCAGGGCGGTGCTGATGGGAGGTGGTGGAACCTTGAAGAAGTAGGGCTCTAGGGGAGGTTCTCACATCACTGGTGGTGTGCCCTGGAACAGGATTGTGGGACTCCTGTCTCTTCTTCCTCTCTTGCTTTGCTCCCTAGCTAAAGGTGTATGTCCAGCCACTCATGCCCAGCCACTGCCATCCAGTTCCCTCTGCAGAGGCCCAAATCAGTGTGGCTAGAACCACAGGTGGAGAGCTAGTCAAGGAAATCAGCTGCCCAATCTTGTTCTGGCACCTCCAGAACCATGAATTAAATAAAGATTTCCTCTTTATAAGTTACTTATCTCAGGCATTTCATTAAAGTAATGGAAAGCTGTGTCACGCATATTCAACCCACCAATACTTAAAAACGTATGTTACATGTCAGGATCTGATCTAGCAATAAACAAAATAGATAAAGGCCTTAACTGCCTTGAAGCTTATGTTCTTGTGCTTTGGTTTTGTAGAGGTTTTTGTTTTTGTTTTTGCATCATATGGACTCCCATTTCGAGACTATGCTCATACTCTTCTAGCTGCTTAGAACCCTATTCCCCCTAATTATTTCCACTTAAATAATTCCCAATATCTTTTGAGTCCAACTCAAATCATATCTCTTCCATGACTCTTTCCCAGCTCTCTCTAGCTCAGGATGTCCTTAAATTCCAGCCAAACACACTCTTTACCAATTATTTAGTTTGTACTACCTTAATTATTATTGATAAATGTTTATGCACATGTCCCATCTCTGCAACTATACTTAAGTCCTTCCAGGACAGGGAATGATTCTCGTAATTTTTAAACCCCAACACTAAAAAGAGTGCCCTGTATGAAGAAGGTACATTATAAGTGGTGGTAGCTAAAGGAAATGATAGCAAACTGAAGAGTATTTTTCCCTTTTATCGAGAACAAAGAAGCAATAAATAAATCAGGGATGTCACCAGAAGTGGTGCTTTCATTGGTGACAATTTTTTTAATTCACTGGTAACTACCAACCAGCCAGTTTTCTTGATTTGACCCTAAGTACAGTTCAAATGCCTATTGTGCACTACTGCTTTGAATCCACTGTCTTTAAAATATCCCTTTGGCACTCAAATCAGCTGGTTCATTGAAGCTTACTTTAATTTAATTTCCAGGTGAGCAGTCTATGAATGAAAAAGGAAAAAACCTTTGACTCTCATTCTATTTAAACTGAATCCAGCAAGGAGACACTCCGAAGGGGTAATGTAGCAGATTGCATATTAGCTATAGCAGTATGAAAATTTACTTTCAGGTGATAAAATTTAAGCAAAAACAAGATGTGCTTTATAGATTTTTTTTTAGAGGCCAAGCTTTTCCCAAACTCATGACAGTCATGTGACCAAGTAAGCTCTGTCTGCCAGAGGAAGCTCTAGCATATAAGCATCATTGCTGTTTGGGCTGGGATTTTCCAGATAGCCTAGGAAACCTGGGAACTTTTGAGAAGCATGAATAAATAACAGACCTTTCCTTATGAATATCACTCTAAAATTTACAGCACATTCACATACTTTATCTCAGTCCTTCCACAAATTCAGCAGAAAGCAGTCAGTATTATATACCTTCTTCTTCTTTTTTTTTAATACTGAGAAACTGGGTCTCAAGTGTGAAGATTATTGCAAGAATCCGTCATATTAGATGACATTCCCATCAATAAAAGTTTCCACCTTCAAATCAGGTCTCCTTTAAGACTTCATCCATGTTGAGATGGTGGGGAAATTTTTTAAATTAAATTTATCCTAGGAAAGAGACTTTCATGCTCATTTTGGAAGAATCATCAACCCAACGACCTGTTTCAGTGAGTTGTACCTACTGTTTTCTTATCTTCCCAGACATACCTATGTATTGGCTCCCTGTTTTCCTTCCTTTGATCCATCTTTCTGTGTTTAAAATTAGACAAAATAAATAAGAGTTCTGCCTCTGGCAAAGAGGGTTGATTTGTGGGGACCAATTAATAGATAACAACTAGGAAACATAGGCAAAGTACTTTGAAATATCTAATGGAAGGCCTCTTGGCTACAAGGGTGGTGAGAACTTGTGAGCTCAGTATCCTAGAGAGAAGGGAAGCTCAGAGAAATGAATCCAGTATTTGGTGCACTATTTCTGCTCAAAACATGTATCAATTCAAAAGTAGCAGTGAAGAGTTTGAGAAATTAAATAGAGTTTTCATAAGTCTCCCAGGGACAGGGAGTAAGAATTGGAGTCTGGATATATGGGAAAAGGAAAAGAGTCCCTAGCAAATACTCCAGGATTTTTTTGTTGTGACATAAAAAGGCTACAACCAAGATGAAAGGACAAAGTAGAAATAGAGTCATTAAGACTGAAAACACAGTAAGATCAGACCATTTCCTGATTCATACTCCCACATCTGACATCTTGCCAGAAGCAAAAGTAAATCTTTCTTGGAAGAACGCATCATCTATAACTTCAAACTATCTCTATAATTTTTCAAAACAATGTCCAATACGCACATAAAAAAAACAGTCCTACCAAAAGATAAGAATAAGCCATACAACAAAAGAAAATGACAATGAGCAATAATAAACTCAAATACAATGGTAGAGAATAGCAACAGACCCACATGAGACTCATATATTGAGACTATGAGGAAAGTGTCCAAGAATGTAAATGATGAGACACGTTAGGAGAGAAGTAGAAACTACAAAAAGGAGATAAATGAAAATTCTTAATAGAAATGAAGAGCTCAATGAATAGAAAAAATTAATGCAGCTGAAGAAAAACTATAGATGAGAAAAAATTCTCAGACTGAATCATAGAGAAACAAAAGGATAAAAATTAGTGAACATTTTTAAAAGAAGAAGAGATATATGGAATATAATTTTTTTTCAAAAGTCTAAAATATGTTTCATTGATTTCCAATAGAAAGAGATGAGACAAAATGGGACAGAAACAATATGTGATAAAATAATGGCTGAGAATATCTAAAACTAATGAAAGGTTTCAAATCACAGGCTCAAGAAGCCCATCTACCCAAAGCAGGGTAAACAGAAATAAAGTCACTCTTAGGGATGTAATAAATTATAGAAAAATGCATACAAGGAAAAAGCAATTGGACAAAAGGGACATATTTCTTCCAATAAAACAACAATAACACTGAAAGCTGACTTCTCAACATGAACAAATGGAATACAGGAGACAATGGTATTAAATCTTCAGAGAGCTCAAAGAAAAATTTTATACGCTGAAATTATTGTTCTATAATGAAGTCTTAATAACAACATTTTCTGATAAACAACTGAACTGGCCAGCCATATAATCACACTAAAGGAAATACTAAAGAGAGTTCTTCAAGCAAAAGAAAAATAAATCTGGAAGGAAAATGGAAATCCAATAAGAAAGAAGAGCAATGAAGAATTAAATATGTGGGCAAATATAAAGGATCACTGACAGTAAATACAATATTGTTCTATGGTACTTTCAGCAAATAGAAGACAGATGATTGATAGATAGAGACACAGATATAGATAGATAGATTGATTGATTTAAAAATAATCGTCAAATGGCACACAAGATAGGAAGGAATAGAGTTGAAGAGTTTTAAGTGCCTTGTATCTATAAAGGGGTACTAACTTATACTACAATATAAAAGATGCAAGTATATATGTAATAATACATATGGTAACTACCAAGATAATATGTAACTAACAAGTTAAATGAGAATAAAGTAAATTATATATGAGTATGAATCTAAATTGGGAAACAATCCAGTAAGAACAAAACTCACAATTCAATAGCACACAAAAGCCTTGAAGAATCGAACTGCACTTTCCATAAGAAGATGTCCAATTGGCCAAAAAACTTACTAAAAGATGATCAACCTTATTAGGCATTAGTGAAATGGCAATTAAAGTCAGACTGAGATAACATTAGACATATACACAGTAGCAAAAATTAAAGAGATTGGCAAAATTAATTGTTGATGAGGATTTGGAAAAACTAGAACTCGCACACTGCTGGTGTAAGTATAAATTCGTACCACTAATTTTGAAATCTATTTGACAGTATCTATTAAAATCAAACACATAGCCTACAAATTTCACTTCTAGATCTATATTCAGCAGAACACATGCATTTGAACCAAAAAGAATGTACCGGAGTATTCATAACATCTAAAAATGGCACCAATCCTTGTCAGTAGACAAAGTAAATTAATGGTGACAGACTTGTACCAGGAAATACCACACAGTTATGAAAATGGAGGAAGTACCGCTGTATACAACAACACAAATAAGTTTCCAATCATAATCATAATCCTAAACAAATAAAGTCAACACTTTCTGGAATAAAGATTATATGGTTCTATTTGCATAAAGTTGATTTTGAAAGGCAGAACTATTGTGCTAGAGATTATAAATTATAGTTGAGAGAGGGAGAGGTTTTTGTTTAGCAGGGGCCTGATGACAACTTTTGGGGAGCAGGTTAGCCTTGGGAATGGCAGCCACACTGGATACATTGATCTTATCATTCTGTGGGCATAGTTTGTGCTTTTTATGTATTAACATTATACTTTAAATGTATAAATTTCAATTAAAATTTACTGAATAACAAAAATAAATTTAAAAGTTTAAATCTATTTATTTAAAAAATTTAATTAAATTTAAATTTTAAATCTATTTAAAACCATTTATCTTTGAAAATGTTCATTTTACAAATAACAGTTTCCCAATAATTCCACTTTTACTAATTTGTCCTAAGGAAATAATGGTAATGGAATACAATGATTCCACTTTTGGTAACTCATCCTAAGGAAATAATTTTAATGGATATATCTCATGATATGCATTTCCTGTGTTTTGTATAGCCATCTCTCCTTATTGTATATTAATTGTCTTCTATGTTGTTTCTATGATAAATAATGCTGTGATAAACAGATGATCCAGAAATTTTTTCCTTTAGTTAAAATTATCTCCCGAAAATACACTACCACTAAAAAATGTTTATAAAGAGAACATAACATAAAATCTGATGTTATAACATAAAGAAGAAAAAAAGCCGAGAATGAAATTACAGAGCAAGTATGCTTACAACTTTTCTCAATGTTAATGAAGAAATAAAAGAAAAGTTAATGAAGAAAGATTGCAAAGAAACGTTCCAAAATTCCATAATTCTGATTGTCTCTGTTTAGTGATGTTATAAATAGATTTTTTTTTCTTCTTTCATTTTTATTACTTGGATATTTTATGGTAGGTATATATTATTTTTGTAATAGTCACAGTGTAAAACCCTGATCATTAAAATGGGAAATTGTTATTTGTAAAGGAACCACCCAAGTTCTCACCCTGACTCTGCCCTTCCCCTCTACCGGGGGGGGGGGGTTTGACTTTGAGCTGGTCCTACAGTGTTCGTCAATGTGCGCCACAACACACATATTGTTTTGATTTCCATGTTTTAGAACTCAGCTAAAACACAGTAGCAGGGCCCATTGTAACTTCTGTTGGTTCTTGAACTGACTCTCCCCAGTAAGGATATCCATCCAAGCCAATGTGAGAGCCTGTATTTCATGGCATGTGATTTTAAAGCAGAGTAGTGTGTGAACATATACACACAAACAGCTCATTAGCTGATGGAACTTGCTGGAAATGTTTGTTGCATGTCATTTGAACCATGAAATAACTACTGAACCCAATTCTCCCTGACTCCTCCATTAGTTCCTGGCATATGCCAAGATGCCGCAGACACAGATTCATTTTCCTCACCCTCTAAGTGCTGGTTAGTACATTACTATTGCACAATCTACTTTGGGGGAACTTTTATATTTCTATGTATTTCAGAACTTTTAGTTAAAGCCTGGGGGTTAAGAAAACAATGTGCAAACCATACACACTCATTAAAAAAAAAAAAAAGTTTACTCATTATTGGCCAGAAACCTACTGGGAAACTACATTTAGAACTTTTTTTTTTTCAGAGAATTTCCATGGAAAAAGCAAAATTAATCTCTTTAATCATATAAAATTTCCTTATGAGTCATTTCATTCATTCCATTTCAGTGCCAATGTTGTGTAAGACCCTATAGTGGGTTCTGAATATTAAAAAAATAATAATAAAGAGATTTTCCCTGAACTCAATGAGCTCAGAGTCTGGAGCAGAGAACATAAGTCAACAGTAGGGTCAGGGCTATGATGGAAATCAACAATGTTGGAGGATCTCCCAGGAGGGACACTGGATTAATTTTCTATTGTTGTATAACAAATTACCCCCAAACATGTGGCTTACAACAACACATATTTATTATCTCACAATTTCCATGGGTCAAGAGTCCAAGCATGGCTTCTAAAGGCCACTGCTCAGGATCATACAAGGCTCCTAATTATTGGCCAGGCTTCCTTTCTTTCTGGAACTTGGTGTCCTCTTCCAAGCTTACACAATGTTAGCAAAATTCACTTGTTGAGAATTAAGTTTCCCTTTCTTTTCTAGCTGTCCACCCAGGGCAATTCTCAGCTTCTATAGGCCCCTAAAGATCCCTGATATTTGGCCCTATCACAGGCCATCTCACAGCATGTCAGCCTACTTCTTAAATCCCAGTAGGAGAAAATTTGAATTCCATACCTTCTTTTAAGGGCTCACCTGATTAAGTCAGGCCCCCTAGGATGATCCCACTTTGATTAACTCAAAGTCAACTTAATTACATCCACAAATTTCTTCACCTTTGCCATATATTATTAGAACACTTCATTCTGATTATATGATGCATATATACCAGAGAGTAGAAAACTTAAAGCTATATTAGGTACTACCCCAAAACTGAACTTTCAGTGACTGCCTAGAAGAAAAGACATTAGATCAATTAGTAAAGGTAAGTCGGAAGGGATGCAGAGAAGAAGGGTGTTCTAGTTAAAGTTACCAACTGCAAAGTCACAATGAAAAATATCATGAAAATTTTAAGAAAATAGTGCTTTTTGCATTTCTGACTAGTTGTTTGCTAGTAGATGAGGTCGACTCTGTAGAAAGAAGAATGTCAGCGATAGACATAGGCTCATCTTTGGATATATTGACTTTGTCTATGGAGCTCCCATGAACAAATGACCAGAAGAGATAAAAGTCTGTAACTCAAAGAGAAAGGATCATAACAAAAATTATAGGTTTGGGACTATCTGTTCAGAATCCATAATCAAGCCTTAGTAATGGATAAAATTAGCCTTGACATATATGTGGAGAAGACATTCAAAGACTCAGATGTCAGAATAGCACTGTTTAAAAGGAACACGGAGAGGCAAGACTGTGAAGAAGACTGAAAGAAGCAGCTAAAAGAAGAAAAAAATTATTTCCAGAAGCAAAGAGAAGGAGAGGACCTCTAGGAGGTGGGACCCAATGTCCAAAGCAGCCCAAATGTTGAGATAAAGACCCCCAAACAATCTATCACCAGATAGCTGTTTAATTTGAAGCAAAGGAAAAAACACTTGGGTAGACGGAAGACTAGCTGAGCCATGGGAATGCTGTGAGTATGGAAGGTTCTTTGAAGTAGTTCCATATGAAGAGAAGGAGAGAGAGTTGGGCAGTGCAGGGTGGAGTTTGGATTGAGGACCAAGCATAACTTGAGAAGATGCCATAATTCTATGTGTGGTGAATCACAGTAACATGTTACAGCTGGAACCGACTGTGCTTATAATCTGCACCATATTCATAACAGATGTCAATTAGAGACTTTTCATTTGGAAAGCTCTCATGGATCGTGCAGGCCAGAGATGAATCCTTCTTCAACGCACTTTTACAACACGAGCTCCACCTCCCCTTCAGAGAGCTTTGATCACAGTGGCAATTTTCCGTTAACTTTCATGACTAGTTTGAACTCCATGAAGGAAGATATTGGGTCTGGTCTGCTCACCATTTTATCCCTAAAGCCTAGCACACTTCCTTGCACATATTGTCCATTCAATAAACACATGTCAAGTACATAACTGAGCCCTTTCATTTTAGAGGTAAAGGAAATTGAAGCTCTAACATTAAATTACCTGTCATTGGTTACACTGTTATTAGAGGTAGGTTGAGTAAAGGCATGTGGGTTCATTTTCAGACTTTTTGAAAGAATGGTCACTTTCCACCCACAGTGCCATTATATATCCCCTGAAAAGGCTTTAAAAACATGAACCACACTCCTCCAGAATTCGTACCTTATGGCTGTTACCATCTCCCCTCTTCATACATTCCTTTGATGACAGCAACATACTGTTTCCACAATCCTTTGTTTAAATTATCATTTATCAAGTATTCACTCCATACTAGACACAAAAAAGCTAAGGGCATTATGTTTAATTACATTTGATTTTTCATAACAATCTTAAGTTGATATTACTCTTATTTATAAAGAGGATAACCAAGTCTCAGAGAAGTGAAGTAACTTACCAAAAGATTGAATGTCAGGGCCAAGAGACAAATGCAGGTCTGTCAGAACTCCAGAACTCAAGACCATATCCACCATGTTCTGGTACTTCATTGACTTTGCTCTTTATGAGATTTTTAACAACTCCACAATTCTTTTTTTTATTTCTTACATACATGAAAATAGTGGAATGCATTACAATCATAATTATCCATTCACAACACAATTTTTTGTAACTCTGTATATAAAGTATGTTCATGCCAATTATGCCATTATACATGAGCTCTCTTCTTATTATTACTATTATTTTGCATTACAATTCCACAATTCTTTCTCTACCAAATATGCTAGTTTAGGGAAAATACATAACTTTACAGAGAAACCAGTCAGCACGTTCAAGGTACTGTGGGTTGGCATGAGATAAAAGTATGGAAAGAAAAGGAAACGTAAAGCAAATTATAGAATTTAAATGTGTTTAGCATTAACTCATTTCAGTAATATAAATTCTCTGGAAATGAATAATTTAAAAATTATATATATATATGAATATACATATGCATTACAAATATATTAGTAACAGTATTCTTGGTAATGCCACATGGTGATAGAAGATTTGGGCTTCTCTAGATTAACAATTTTTTTAAGTCTTACCTGTTATACACTTCCTTCTCCTTCCAAAAGAGTAACTACATTTAATCTATTGCTCCTCGTGTTTCCTAAGCAAACTACAACAATATCAAACATCACCTATGGAAAGAAACAGAAGAAAACTCTCTAAACACAAACCTTTGTGTTTATAATAGACATGGAAGTCAAACATCCTTAACTTTATGGATTAAACTATCTGTGACTAAGACAATGCAACTCAGTCTTTTGGCAGAAGTATTGATTGAAGAGTTGGAAAACAGGATTTCTGTTTCCTCCCCTAAAACTACTACTCCAGCAGCTGAGCGATGTTAGAGAGATTTCATCTCCACAAATCAAGTTCTACATCTGTTCAACCATGCCATGAACATGAGCTCCCTCCTCCCTTGGATTCTGTAAATACAATGCAAGAGGGGTTAAAGCAAAGAGTGCCATCAGATTAGAAGAATTTTGTTAATTCAAGAGCTCTCTCCAAGATTATATCTCCAAACTCATCCACATAGAAGTACTTCAGGTTCCTCCAGTCGGTATTTAAAATTGAATTCATCATACTCCCATCCGACCAAAAAAAAAAAAAAAAAAAAAAAGAGCGTTCTTCATCTTGTAGTCCCTCTTGTAGTAAAGACATTTGCCTCAGTCCAGACTACCAAGCTAGAAACCTGAATCTTTTCACAGCTATTATTTCCTCCATTACTTTCACTTGATTGATGGCCATGTTCTGCTGATGTCATCTAAGTGGTATGTCTAATTCCACGTGCCCTCTCCAATTCCACATTCACTTCCTTCGGGCAGGTATCTTCACCTGAAACCTGGAGAGTTACAAGTCAAATGTCCTCAGCTGCAAATCTTTCCCCATAATGCTTATGTATTTATCCATCAGAAGGAAAAAAAAAGAATAGAAGGCATATCAGATTATTTATTGGTTATAAATACCCACATTTATAAATTGCCTCTTCATTGCTTACAGGATAAAAGCAAATTCCTTAGCTCGGAATTCAAGTAACTTACTAAAGGAAGACTCTATACAATCTTCTTAGATTGAGTAAAACCATTTCAGAATTCCACAGCTGATCTTATCTCATGTCTCACTCTGGTCAGAATTGCCTCTTTTGCCCAAGGTTGCAATAGGGAATTCATCCCTCTTGATGGATTCAGACCAATCCAGAACCTTCCTGAGGTCTCTGTTGGAGCCAATTCTTAAGTAACCTCTTATCTTTGTCTATGGTTCCTGGCACAGAGCTCCTAAACCCTTTGAAATTTCCTGAGTGATGGAGTTATAAGCAACCTGAACCACCTAAGACAAAAGCCTTGAACTTTTGAAAGCATTTGGACTAAATTTAAAGAACTTCACTTCATCCCTTTCTTGCACTGTCTCCAAAATAAAGTCAGGATATAAAATCTTTGTTATAATAACAGAACGATTCTCCAGGACAAGAAATGTGAAAAGACCCACAACACTTGCATATTTGCTAAATGTTTTTCCTCTGGCTTCAAATAAATAATCCATCTTTACGTTATCTTCCTAACCCCTGTCCGGGAAATAAAAATGGTTCCTATTTGCAGTTTCCTATATTGGGAGCCCTCTATTGATAAGAACTATAGATAGCCTCCACCTCTTTCATCTGATCCCCACAATAACTACCAGAAAGATCTGCCTACAGTAGATAAATTTCTGTTCAGAGACTGATTACAGCCAGTGGAACAGGGAAGGAAATGCCCCTTCATCTATTCTGGATTAGAGCAGAATAACAATGTACATTTTTATAAGATCAAACTGATCATAACCACAAGGCAATTTTGCAGCTAAGTGGGGTATTGCTCATCAGCCAGTACTGCACAGAAATCAGCATGGTACCAGGCACCAGGCTCAAGGACAAATTGTCTCCTCTCACTCTATGGGCATAGACTGGGAGGAGATGTTGCCTGGCCACTTGAAATGTCATCAGTAGAACCCACAGCCAGAGATTTAGAGTCATCAGCAGCAAATTGAGCTACTGGTCTCAACTGCAAAAAAATTGAGGACAATAGAAAATGGAATTTTACCATTGGTGTTAAAAGATCCCTACTTTCCACCAAAATCAGGAAAAGAGCAGCAAGTCCTACCTGCTTAGGAATCCAAATGAGAAATTTCATAGGCGTGAACTAAACCATTACCTCACATGCTACATTTCCAAGTCAGAAACGTATAAAATTATTCTCTATTTTGCAAAATGCAGAAGAAAAGGGCATTTCAGAAAATAGGAGTGATTTGACCTAACTACCTGCTAAGAAGTCACAAGGAAAATGGATCTCTTCATTCTGTCACGTCCTGGACCCCAGTGTTCTTCTGACCATGACCTGGCCATCTCTCTGCTCATTAAGTGCCCTGTTCATCATGGAGCAAGCCCTGCTCAAGTCAAAGCAGAGCATTCATTCAGCTCCAGGAACACTGAATTGCACCATTAGTTTTCAGAGGCTGATGGCAGGTCAGAAGTTCCCTGCGCCTGTCTGAAATTGAAGAGACCTCTTGGATCCTTTCAACAGAGATTCTGTTGGAATCACCAACAGAGGAAAAATACCTTGACACTATGAAGCTTAAGAGTCCATCTGAGATAAAGGGAATCACTGCTACGTAGAAACATTTACCCTGTACCTCATGGTTCTCTTTATGGTTTTCTTTCTCCCTTTGGGACCTTGAAATATTGGGTCCATAATGTTGTTGTTGTTGGGTTTTTTTTTTCATATCCCAGAGAACTAAAAATGCCAAAAGATAAAATATACAAGTTTTCTCATTGTCATAACCTATATACTTGAAAAAGTATATAGGAGCTTGTATAAATGCTGAAGTGATTTGTGAGTGGCGATTAAGACAGTGTCATAGTGTAACAGTGGTCACCTCGTGCTTTGAATATAGCCCTTATTGCTCTGCCACGGAGGCTTATTTTAAAATAGTTATGTTTTTTATTTCTCTTCTCCACTCCCCCTCCCTAACCTGGGGTACACCTTTCTTCCCCACTCTAGGCCCAGTTATCTGTCCTTGGTGCCAAAAGATCTAAGAAATAACTATCTCCCAAATTAACAAGTAAAATTCCAATCCTCCTACAGGGAATACCTGGAATATAGCCTTTGAACTACCTCTTTTTTAAATCCTGTGTTCTCCCTGATGGTGAGAATCACAGGTTCTGGGATAGCAGTGCCCTATGTTTCTCATTTGCTAGCCTCAGTTCCTCTGCCCATTTATTCAATGGCTGTCTAATGAGAGCCTACTCTGCACTAGGCCCTCTTCCGGGTGTCAGAAAAATAAATAAATAACTCAAGAAGACATGGAGGCAAATGGAGCAGATGGATCTCTAAACAGACCCATGAAAACAAGTGCAAAGAGAGAGCTAGACACAAGGCCATGGAGGCATGATGTACATAAATCCCTTTCCAGAGTGGGGCTTGAAGAAGTCTTGCTGGAGTGGATGACGTCAGAGCTGAGAAGGGCAGGAGGATAAAGCTGGGTAAAGCTGGTCAGGAGGGAGAAGGAATTTTCTGAATGCTCTCTCCAAGAGAGATGGCCTTGCATGTGTGACCAGGAGGGCACAGTGGGCAGTGGAGAAGTGAAGAACTTATCTCAAGAAAATCAACAAAAATATTAGTATTAATCGTACTTATCTACAGGGAGGAAAGATTTACAAGCTTTATTTTATCCTCCTTTTTCTTCATTTTCCAATTTTTCTATAATGACTATAATGCTTTGACAACGAGAAAAGGCAAAAGCATCATAAATATGAAAATAATACATTTGTTTGCATGGTTCTCGCTCCCATGACCCTCCCATCATCACCACAGGCCTGAGGAGATGACAGCAAAGGGTCCATCCAGGGCAGTTCTGAGCAAAAGGCCTTACCATATCCCTGCCAGAGCTGGGCTGCCACATCTCTCCCACTTCACTGTACTGCTTGTCACAACAGCCTAGACAGCATTTCTCAATTTGTTTTGCTTAATGTTGCCATGTGTAAAATGTCAATGTGGCACTCAAACCTCACTTTAATTTTTCAAGACTTGTTTTTATTATTTGGTTGGATTATCATTTTATTGTTTGTGTCCATCATCAGGATGGGTTTGCATTTTTAAAAAGATGCCTAAGGTGCTCATCCTCCCTGGTGGGCAGAGAAATGATATCACTGGATGATGAACTCTCTGTTCCCATCAAATTAAACCTGAGAAGTTGCAAACCCAAAAGGACCTCGGATGGAGCAAGACCTCTGAGGAGCAAACTATAGGGAGTGTTGGGGTACCTAAATTCATAGGTGATAGTTGGACATTGAACATTTACCAAGTGTCAGGCACTGTGCTAAGGGCTTTATTTGCATGGTTTTAATTAATTCTTGCAAGACTCCTGTGAAGCAGATATTGTTCTTATTATCATCATTATCACTATTGTTCCTATTTTGCAGATGAGAAAACTGTACCTCAGTGAGGCTAAGGAAGTTGCCAAAGACCCCAGACATAGTAAGTGGAAGAGTTACATCTAAATCTAAGGGTCTTCACTGCCATCCTAGGCTGGGACCTGTGGCCTAAAGACCATTCCATTTCCTCAATCACACTTCCTGAGTCCCCGTGGTGTGCAGAGTGGTGGTTCTTCTCTCTCTTTATAATTTCTCATTTTGACCATTCCTTTCCATCCCCACCATCTCAGCTGGTTTCTTCCTCTCTCACCTGGATTATTTCAGTAATATCCTCACTGGGGTTCAAGCCTCTGGACTGACCCTTCAAATCACAACACAGGAATTTTTTCCAAAATAGAGAACTGATCATATCCTTCCTCCACTTAAAACCCCTCAGCAGCTCCCCTCACTTTCAGAGTCAAGGTCAGGATCTTCTTAACCAAGTAGACAAGGCCCTTCATGATCTAGTTCCTGCCTTGCTCTCTAACTCACCTCCCATCACTCTCCAATTTCACACCATACACACTGTCTCTCTCTCCTACACACACATTCACACACAAATGCACACATATGCACACATTCCTCATCAGCCTTCCTGAACTATTTATAGTTCCCCAGGTGGGCTATCAGTAGCTCCATCTCATATGCTCCTCCTACCCCTAAATGTTCTTTTACCACTGCTTCATCTGGTCAAATCCTACTACACATTTGAAGCTCAAGCATCACTTCCTTTGGAATTTAAGATATGGAAGCTCCTTCCCTTGCTTTATCTTCCTTAGTGCTCATCACCCAGTTCTATAATAAATGATTTACTATCTCTCTTCCTCATTAGGCTGAGATATTAAGAATAAATTCAGCAATATCTTATTCAATTTTGTATTTTCAGCCCCTCTGATAGCATCCAGGTCAGTAAATATCTGTACAGATAATAAATTGTTTGAGGAGAACTTCTAGTTCCCCAGCCTTGGGTTCTCATACAGAGGAAGTTCCACTAGAGTAAGTCTCCCAGTTTTTATGGAAGAAAAAACTGAGCATGCCCTGCTCAGAGCCTCCTGGGATTTTTTCTTGGAATGGGCTGGCCCTCAGCAATCTTGTCTTCCTGCTTACGCTTGACCCTGCAGTAAGGAGCCTACTCTTTGGGGAAGCCTATGATGGCTCAGCCATCAAAATTTTTTTCTTCCTTCTTTCTTTTTTTAACCAGCTTTATTGAGGTATAAATGCTATGCAAAAAAAATGTACTACTAATGTATACAATTTGATGAGTTTGAACATGCATATAACTGAGAAACCATCACCATAAAGCAAAGTACCAACATATCCACCACTTTCAAATTTTCTCCATACCCATTTTCTGGGGAGTTGTTATTTGTTTTTGTGGTAAGAACACTTGATATGAGATATACCCTCTTAACAGATTTTGAAGTGCACAATACAGTACTTTTTTCCAAAATAGAGAACTGAGGCACTACATTGTACAGAAGATCTCTAGAACCTTTCTTCCATAACTGAAACTCTATACGCATTGAACAATAGCTCTCATTTCCCCCTCCCTAAACCCCTGGCAATCACATTTCTATTCAATGTTTCTATATCTTTGATTATTTCTATGTGTTTGATTATTTTAGATACCTAACATAAATGGGATGGCCTAGTATTTATCTTTGTGTAACTGGCTTTACTCACCATCAGAGTAAAAACACTTAGTATAGGCCCAAATCTATGGTCTCCCATCTGTCTTTTCAGTAAGAAGAAAATATTTTCATCTTCATTTTTCTGGCTCCAAAGACTACCTCTCCATGGATTCCAAACTCATAAGAGGAAGAAAGATGTGATTTATTGACTCCACAAAACCCAAATGAAATGTTTAATGAATAAATTAATTACTGAGACAGAGTCCCAAGATTCAAGAAATTCCCAATCAAATCAAAGCAATGAGAGTGAGAAGGGAGATAGTTTAACTTGTGAGCAGAAGGAGCACTGGGAGATGACATGAACCGTACATTTGCATCAAAGAGGATAAGTCGTGTGTGGAAGGCAGTGGACAAATGAGCTGGAAGTCCGTGGAGTAAGAATGTGGGGATGTAAGAAAAGGAGAGTGAAACTGCTTGGAGAAGGAGCCATTTGCTTGCATGGAATAGTGGAAAACATGCTTCAAAAAAAAATAAGTGTTTAGACAAATGAGGACTTTAATAAAGATGAAAATAACAACAGGCTCTATGGACACTGACACTGGACCAGGACAGCTTCCCTGGCAGCTGCCAGCTCCACTACCCAGCACTGAGGTGTGGCCAAGTGAAAGCTGGGGAGGGAGTCCCCGGAGCCCCAAGTCTCTGTCAGCCTGTCTCTCTTACACACACACACAGCTGGAAAAAGAAACACAAAGAGCATCACAAGAGACAGGGTGGTGTGCTGGAAAGTGCCCTGGGCCTGGATTCTAAACCCTAGGTTCTCCACCAACATGCCACCAACCGGTGAAGGCCTTCCTGGGTCTGAATGCCTCCTGGAATGATCAAACATGCCTTTCAGGATCGTTGTGGATATTGCATGGCTTCGTATAGAACAAGGCTGCAGAAACTGTAAAATGCTTTAGACTATTTTCACCATAAAATCTAAGTTAAATATGAAGGACCCCTTCCTAGATGGCCATCAGTGTGTTTCCACAGAATTGCTCCTCTGTTTTCCTTTGCTCACTGCCTGGCTTTGTTCACAAGGGAGGCACGAATTTGAATATTTAGATTGAATATTTTCTGAGACTCTGATTCCCAAGCAAGAGTCATCACCTCTTGCTTGAACAGCCAAGTAGAACCTCTTGCTGTAATAAATAAGGAAGGGAGAGAGGTGGGGGTTTTATTTTGCTAAATGGATGAACAATTTCAAAATAAGCTTAGAATATAAAGACTCAAGCTCTAATATATAACACACACATTCACACACAAATCTCTCTCTCTCTCTCTCTCTCTCTCTCTCACACACACACACACACACACACACACACACACACTTACATGCAAACTTTCCTTCAGTTCCCCTTCCTTGCAGAGTTAATTTTCTCAAATACAGAAGCAGATGGATACTATTCCACATAATAGTGCTATTGATGAGCCTGCTCAGGATCAGTTCGAATCACTCCTCCCAAATATTCCATAAAGATATTTCACATATCTAATGTAAGAGCAGCAAGCTGCTTTCTTAGTAAGAAGACACATCAGATGCCATTCCATTGATCTGATGATATCACACTCAGTTCTCACTAGCACTGCAGATCTCAATGCAAATTGAATTTGTTCAAGTCAAGAGCCCTAGAGGGAATAGAAAGTTCATTGGTCCTACCTAAGGCATAGCACAAGGGACTGCACTAGTGAGACCTGGGAAAACTCCAATCTCTTAGAGGCCACTTTCTGAGTCATTTGCTTTTTCAAAGTGTCTTATTGTTATGAAGCAGTTGCAATAAGTGCCAGCCTCCTAGATGTCTGGGCCACCAGGCAGGGTCTTTGAGGTGAAATGTCAGAAAGCACCCAGATAGTCTCCAGAATCCAAAATCCATTCTGTAATGTCACTTATAACAAGGAAATATTCATCATCTCACTATTTCCTCTACTAGATAAAGATAAGTAACATTATCCTTGACAGAGTGTCTCAGACATCACCAATTTTATCATCTTCCTGCTCTGAACAGATTCCATGAATAATAGAGTAGTATCACAGAGAATCAGAGCTAAAAACATCTACAAGAAAACAAAGATTGGTGAGGGAAAAAATCTACCATTGGGATAATCAGAACATTACATATGGAACACAATCTGAGTCAGATTCTTCCACTCATTAACTGACTCCTTCTTAAGACTACATAATATTAAAGATTACATAATATTAAGAATTCCTGAAGGAATGACTGTTAAGATTTGGATATGAGGTGTCCCCCAGAAGTTCATGTGTGTGACAATGCAAGAAGGTTTAGAGGAGAAACAATTGGATCATAAAAGCCTTAATCCAATCATTGAATTAACCCCCTGATGGGGATTAACTGAGTGGTAACTGAAGTCAGGTAGGGTATGGCTGGAGGAGGTGGGTCCCTGGGGACATGGCCTTGAAGTATATATTTTGTATCTGGAGAGTGAAGTCTGTCTCTCTGCTTTCTGATCATCATTGAGCCACTTCCCTTTGCCACACTCTTCCACTATGATGTTCTGCCGCATCGCAAGCCCCAAGGAATGGAGCCAGCCTTCTATGGACTAAGACCTCTGAAACCATGAACCCTCAAATAAACTTTTCCTCCCCTGTGCTCATCAGATCATTTAGTCACAGCAGCGGAAAAAGCTGACTAAAACAATAACTGAACATATTGGTACACTTAAACGCCCATAAAATTGATTTCCTCTGGCAGATCAAGAAGCAAAATTTTCCCACAACCATATGTGCTTATAGACTGAATGTCCACTAATTGGAGTCACTGCTATATGACTGGAATGTATATGAGTTCTGTGATTTTCAGCACTATATGGAACAATAGTAGTCCCCACTTACAGAAGAACCTGTGCTCAAGATTTCAGTTTTTTTTTTCCATTTTGATGATAAAAAGAATTCTTTGAAATTTTTTTGGCTTTGTTTTTTTTAATGCATTCTATTTATACATAATATCTGGGTTCCTTTTGACATAATCATACTTGTAGGGAATACAGTTTGCTTTGCTTCAATCTGCAGTGCTTTCTCTCTCTCTTCTTTCCTCCAACTTCCTATTTCCCTTGCTCTACTCAGTCCATCTTCCTTCCATTCATTTATAGTTTTTTTTTAATCAGTGCTTTATAGATATACATAAAGGTGAGATTCAGTGTGGGATATTCATATAGGCACATAGCACAATTTGGTCAATTTCACTCCACCCTTCCTCCCTTTTCCTGTCCTTCCTCCCCTACCCTCAATCTCTTTCTTTTACTCCATTGATCTTCTTTCTATGTTCATGGGGGTCCCCCTTTTTTCCCCTTATTTTAGGCTAGCTTTCTCATGAGAGAAAATATTGGACTATTTGCTTTTTTGAGTCTGGCTTATTTCATTGAGCATGATGTTCTCCAGTTCCATCTATTTACTAGCAAATGTCATAATTTAAATTTTAATAATAATTATTAAAGTAAATTTAATAATAAATGTAATAATTTCCTTTTAACTTCCAAAAATAATCAAAAGTTTTTTTTAGTGTACAGTAGGGTTTCTTAACCCCAGCATGATTTACATTTTTAATTACATGATTCTTTTTGTGAAGGATGGTCCTCTGCCTTGGAGGATATTTAGCAGATGCCAGCAGTGTCCTCACCACAGTTGTAACAACCAAAACAAAAAACAAAACACTCCAATCATTGCCAAATGTTCTCTGAAGGACAAAATTTCCCCCTGATTCAGAGCCACTGTTATAGAGTGATTTTTAAATGTTAAGAGTAATTTACCAGTGACACAGGAGGCTGAGGCAGGAGGATCACAAGGCCAGCATCAGCAATTTAGTGAGGCCCCAAGCAGCTTAGTGAGACTCTGTCTCAAAAAAAATAAATAAATAAAAATAAAAAGTGCTGGGGATGTGGCTCAAGTGATTAAGTGCTCTGGGTTCAATCCCTGATACAAAAAAAAAAGTAATTTATACTGAGACCAACTACCAGCTTCACAAAGAACAAACTCACAGAAATTGTATGACTTGTAAAAGTTTGAATTAGGTGTTAGGACATATTTCTCCATAGAGAACATTACTGTACACTGGGCTGTGTAATAGTTAAAGCTAGAGAGTTCTCATCTGGCCAATTTGTGGCCCCAGGACAGGAAGATAACACAAAGGACCTCTCCAATACTTTGCGAAATGTTCTTTGTGAAAGAGCTAGCTCCCTCTAGCTCCAGGAGTCTACAGCTGATAAGTGAAAACGTGAGACCAGTCCCCTGGTTAAGTAGCCTAACTGGTATTTCTACCCCTTAAGGAGTTACTAAAAAAGGAAAACAAAGAGAGACAATAGGAAAATAAGAAGAAAGATATAAATAAATGAGAATGTTCACCTACCTATGGCATAGCCCATTTGGAAGGAGCCAGCAGACATGAGATGAATGAATGAGAGCACATGGGAGTCTGGCACCTGCAGGATCAGGTGAGCCATTATCCTGAGTCTTCTGGACAAGCCCATGTTGTTGATCCATCAAACACTACTCCAGTACATCCTTTCTGTATGTTGTGGAGCTCAGGCCAAACATCCCTAGTCCCTTGCTTTTATGGGTTTGGCATAATCTCAATGATAAAGAGCCAAGTCACTTCTTTCTCCTCATCAGTATGTTGCAAGGGAAACCCAGGCCATCTGTTTCTGCCTTGTCAAGTCCACAGCAACAATCCTGCTTTATGAAGGTTCAGTTGCCATACAGATATTACATGAACATTTCAATGTGCCTATTTACAATTTTTAGGTCTTTTATGGAGTTACTTGGGGAGGTTACTTGTTCCTTGAAAAAAAAAACTAGTTTTCTCTTGGAGAAAGAAATCCAAGTGACCAAAGATAATAAACCTGTAGAAGTCCTTCCCTCATCTCCTGAACTTCTCACGTGAAGGAATTTGGTTGAGACAGTGCTGGATTCAAGCATAACGCCTCAGCCATGGTCAGCACCAGTCCCACTATGCAGTGGGAAACAGGGTGGATGATAAGCTCTACATTTGTCTTTCTGATCATTTCATCTCTCTGAAGGCAGAAGCAGCAACAATGGTAACTGTACCTCTGGTTTTCATTCTGATCAAAAGGAAAAACAGGTATATAATATAGAAGTCACAAATAACCTGAAAGTTTACAATACCGAAGAAAATGAAGAAAGGCAAATAACAATTCCCTCTCCCCGCGCTAGACCCTGAAACAGGAGATGATCTTGCCCATTGTTTTCTTTTATTTTTTTTTTATGGTTGCAATCTAAAGTGTTTTTATTTTTTTTTTAATTTTTTTATTGGTAGTTCAAAACATTACAAAGCTCTTGACATATCATATTTCATACATTAGATTCAAGTGGGTTATGATTTTTTTTTAATTTAGTTTGTTTCTCCATGATTAGCTTTCCCCCCCGCCCTCTGTTATTACCGAGGCATTTCCCACTGATGGTTTTGGTTGTTGTTTTTCATTTCTTCCTCGTGTAGTGTTTTGCTCAAGACGCTTTGCAATGCTGGTTTTCTGGCTGCAAATTCTTTTAGCTTTTGTTTATCATGAAAGATTTTTATTTTGTTGTCGTACATGAAGCTTAATTTTGCTGGATACAGAATTCTTGGTTGGCATCCATTGTCTTTCAGTGTTTGAAATACGTTGTTCCAGGATCTTCTCGCTTTCAGCGTCTGTGATGAAAAATCCGTTGTTAACCTTATTGGTTTACCCCTGAATGTAATCTGCCTCCTTTCTCTTGTAGCTTTTAATATTTTCTCTTTGTTCTGTATATTGGA
>NW_026000016.1:25676629-25725487 GCF_001458135.2 Marmota marmota marmota | reverse complement strand
CTCCGGTAGCCACGCCCCCGGTAGCTGGTGCAAGAGACCTCAGTTGTCAGCACTGGTGGGAGCGGTAGCCGGGAGTTCTGCACCGCGAGTCCCGAGCCACTCCTGATTCCCTCGGTCTGGCTATCGAGCTCACAGGAGAGCTGGGAGGGGCCCTTAAGGTTTCCCCGCTGTGTGGAGAGAGATGGCTAGGGGATTACACACCTGTTGCGCTGGTTTCAATGAAGTTATCTCCTCTGCCCGTGACGTCAGTTCTCTGCCATGGTGGTATCCCATGCAAATGGTGACCGTTTGTTCCCTTTGCCGGGTGACCAATGCAACGGGTGGGTCCTGACTGTCTCTCCCAAGCCCCATTTCAATCCTGTGGCCACTGCCTATGAAGGCTCGGTTGGCTTTTACCTCTCTAAGTTCAGAAGGGCCAACCAGTTGTTTCAGCGGGGTCGTTAGTGCTGAGTCACGAGAAGCAGGCGAACCAGAGCTTGAATGCAGCCGATCCGGGCTCGGTGTGTGTTCTGAGGGGCCCAGACTGTTCGTCCCAGATCCACGTCAGCTCAGCATTGCCTAGTGATCCTGAGCAAACAGCATTTAGACAGTTTACGACTCCCTATGCCCGCACAGCTGAAGAGGTCAGAGACTTGATCTCTCCATGCCCGCCGCCATGTTGGATCCCCTCCCATTGTTTTCATTTAGTCCCTCTGCAAATACTTGCCATAGAAGAGGCTCAATAAGTATTTTTTTACTGATAGGCCTATAAGTTTCCCAGGCTCTAGAAAATAAATGTGAGCTATGATGGATATGGTTTTATCATTGAAACTTTCTATTTTGAAGTTAGTTTTCTAGAATGGGAAATAATCAGAAACAACATGCTGATCATATGATCTGTGAAAGCAAAAATAAAGAAAAGGGGAAAAGGAAAACATTTAGTTAGGATGCATTTATCTGTAAGTAGTGTAGATCCCAGCTAACAATGACTTAAACCTAAAGATATTTATCATTTATCTCAAGAGGTCTGCAGGTGAATGAAGCCAGGGTTGGCTCACAAGCTTCCACATGACGACACTGTGTTGGTGTACTATGATTCTCTTGGGCTTCCTAGGATGTCATAATATGGTTTCCCTAGCTCCAAGTATCTTTTTTTTTAAAAGAGAGAGAGAGAAAATTTTAATATTTATTTTTTAGTTATCGGCGGACACAACATCTTTGTTTGTATGTGGTGCTGAGGATCGAACCCAGGCCACACGCATGCCAGGTGAGCGCGCTACCGCTTGAGCCACATCCCCAGCCCCAGCTCCAAGTATCTTATCCTCACACATCTGAAGACTGGAAGTAGGCAATCAGTCATACTAGGAAAAGGGAAAACCCTCTTTTGGTCTCCCTGACTTGCATCAAGGGTAAAAAAATCTTTCCCAGAACTCTATTAGCATAAATCCCCTATGTCTTATTGATACAATGTTTTCAGAATACTGAAGTAGTTGAAAAATACTGGGAAGTATGTAAATTAAAACTCTTTAAAATAATTTTAAGTTTGAAGTTTTTATTTATGCCAAAGATACAATTTATTGTTTTACTTAATTTTAATAGAAGAGAACTAGTCAATATTTTCATTAAAATCATTATTAAAAAATAATATACAGAAATATGTATACAAGGCATAAAATCGAGAAAAACAATAATAGAAAAGGAACTTTGTAAAATAAATACACACACATTTTAAAAATATTATTCAAATTAAAAACAGCAGCAGGTTTAATACCAAGTTGGACATGGCTAAAAAGAGAATCAGTGAACTAGAAGATTAAATGTGAAGAAATTATCCAATACATGGACAAAAAGATTGTGAAATGGAAAACACAAAGAGGATTAAGTATCATGGAGGATAGAATAAGAAAGTCTAACACACATCAAATGGAGGAGATGAGAGAGAGGAATCTGAAGAGATAATGGCTAAGAAAATTGAGAACTGCTGAAAGATAGTAATATTCAGATTCAGAAATCAGTGAATCCTAAGTGAGACAATTATTTGATAGTTTTAAAATCCACACTAAACACATTTTAAATAGAAGACACTGAGGATCCAGGGTGGCAGGCAGGGAAGAAAGACACCAGGGCTGTATAAATTGGAGAGAGATCTTAAAAGCTGCCAGAAAAATAAACATATTATTTTTAAAAAATTACTACTGCCTGGCATTATACCAGATATTGGAGCTACAGTGATGAGCCAAAAAAAATGTCTCTGCTCAAATGGAAATTAATCTCGATAACATTGAAGAGTAATAAATGTAGTTTCAAATATCATATGTACAATTAGGAGAGAAGAAATCTAGTAACAGCATATGTAAATATCAGACCCTGAAGACTTCCTGCAACCTCAAAATGAAGCAACTATTTGATTTTACTTTTAAACTACCCTTTTCATTCTTTTGAATGCATTAATGGAAGTACAGTGTCTTAATGGTGGAAGGTGGCAATCACACACTACTCTGCACAGGTCAGGCAGTATCTGATGAATTAGCTGAAGCACTGCCCTCAGTTCTAGGCAACAAAGAATAGGAGACTAGTTGACCAAATGATTTAAAGGAGAGTTTCTAGGACAATGGAAGTCCCAAGCACCACATTATAGAAGAAATGATTGGAGAAATAAAAACACCAGTTTGTATTCTCTTCCTCCAGTGATCGTGTATGCTGTGTGAATAGGTACCCGGTGCAATTTTCGTTGCTTGAGGTAGACCAGTAAAACAAACAAAATATGCCCTTCACTGAAGTTGCTGTCAGAGGGAAGACCGGCGATAAATGGAATGAATTCACTGAGCTGTGTTAGAAAACTATAAATTTTATGGGAATAATTAAATTTAAAAAAAACGAGGAATGAACATGGTAGGGAAGGAGAGCAGGTGGAAAGTTTGAACAGGGTGTTGTGCATGGTCCTCACTGAAGAGGTGGCATTTGAGGAAAGGATTGAACAAAGGAAAGAGTCACAAGGCTCTGGGTGGTGGGGGGTGGATTCCAGGCAGAGGGAATAAATAGTACAAAGGTGCTAAGTTGGGAGTGAACGTGGCATATTTGAGGAAGAACAAGGAGGGGAGATGGAGAGAGAGTAAGCCAAGGGAGAGAAGAAGGACATGAAGCCAAGGGGGCATCAGGATGGAGAGGCTGGTAGCCTGTGAAGAGACATGGAGACCATTAACTCGGAAAGAAATGAGGGGCTGCCACAAGGTTTTGCCCCAAAGAGTGACATCAACTGATTTATATTTTAAAGGGTCACTTTGACTGCCAAGTTCAGAAAGGACCATAAAAGAAGCAGGGTGGATATAGGAGACCAGTTAGGAGGCTCTCGTCGTAATCCAAGCCAGAGGTAAAGTAGCTCAGACTGAGACAGAATGGCAGTAGAGGAGGTGAAACATGTACAAATTCTGGAAATATTTTATTGGTAGAGTGTCATAGTCATCTTGGACTGCAGTGACAGAAGGCCACATATGGATGACCTAAACAATAGAAGCTTATTTTCTCACAGTTTGGGAGGCGAGAAGTCTGAGATGGTGGTGGCAAGATGGATTATGGGGAGGGGCCTCTTCCTGGCTTGCAGACAGCTGCCTTCTCACTGTGACACCATACAGCAAAGGGAAAAATGTCTAGTAGTTCTCTAGTGTCTATTCTTATTAAGGGCACTAATTCCACCATTGATGGCCCTAACCTCATGACTTCATATCAATATAATTACCTGCCAAAGTCCCCATCGTCAAATACCATTGTATAGTGATTAGGGCTTCTACATATAAACTCATTTGAGAGGACACAATTCAGTCCACATGAGAGTGTGTCCTGGCACTGGAAGTACTGGGCACATCACACAAGGTCCTGAATATCAGGAGGCAGAGACCACCAGGAGCCTGTTTAGAGGATTACTTCTGGGAGCCTACCCTCTTCTTACTGGTGGGTTGATGTGGTGACTTTCTTCTAATAGAAGACAGACAATGAAATATCACTTCCAACATTAGGCTACAAAATATTACAATGATTTTCATCTTGCTGGCATGATCCCTGGTTCTTATTTCATGTTTGCCCTGACAGAAAGAAAATGAAGGTGGCCTCTGTCCAAGGGCCAGAGAGAAGCTAAAGCCCTCTGTTTAACACGGATTTTTTTGGTCAACAACCACAGAGTGAGTTTGGAAGCGGATCCTTCCCCAGTCAAAACTTAAGGCAAGATGTCTGGCCCTGGAGAGACTGAGATGTGAAATTCAGCCTTCTGAATGACCATGAAGCTGAAGACCCCTATGAGCCATGTCCAGATTCCTGGCCCATAGAAACTTTGAGATAATAAATGTGTATTGTCTTAAGCCATCAGGTTTGGAGGTAATACAGACATCCAGATGTCAAATAAGCAGTCACCTATTCACATCCACACTTGCAAAGAGTGGGATGGGCTAGAGGCATAAATGTAAAAGTATAATTTTGGAAGCCATGAGACTGGATGAGATCACCTAGGAGTGAATGTAGAGAGAGAAGAGGACTCAAGACAACTTTGAAGCACTCCCACGCCAAAATTACGACATCAGGAAGAAGATGCGTATCCAGCAAATAAATACTAAGAAGAGGTAACTGATGTGGTTGGAAGTTTAAAAGTATACTGAGAAGGAAATGAACTATGGTGTCATTTGTAGCTAATTGGGCCAGTAAGACAAGGACTGAGAATTGACCATTGGATTTAATAACATAGTGTAGGAGGATGTTGGCAAATATTAATGGAAGCAGGTTTAAGAAAATAAGAGGAATTGGAAATGGTGAAGGTAAGCTTTTTGAATCTGATGTTTTTTTAAATTTGTTCTAATTAGTTATACATGACAGTAGAATGCATTTTGACACATTGTATACAAGAGCACACCTTTTCCTCATTCCTCTGGCTGTGCATGGTACAGTCACACCAGTTGTGTAATCATACATGGATACAGGGTAATAATGTCTGTCTCATTCTACCGTCCTTCTCATCCCCCACAACCTCACCCTTCTCTTCTCTCCCCTCTGCACAATCTAGAGATCCTTCATTCTTCCCTATCCCTCCATCACCACCCACTGCCCAACTATGGATCAGCATCCACTTATCAGAGAAAACATTCAGCCTTTGGGCTTTTAGGATTGGCTTATTTCACTTAGCATGATGTTCTCTAGTTCCATACATTTACCTGCAAATGCCATCATTTCATTCTTCTTTAAGGCTGAGTAATATTCCATTGTGTACACATACCACATTTTCTTTATTCATTCATCTGTCGAAGGGCATCTAGGTTGGTTCCTTAGTTTAGCTATTGTGAATTGAGTTGCTATAAATATTGATGTGAAATTGAGTTTTATTTTAGAGAGTATTGCCTCAGAGGAGAGAAAAAGTTAAGGAATAGATGGGATCAAGAGGATTTCCTTAGTGGTAGAAATAATAACATGTTTGTATCCAAAAGTGGAAAAGTGGATGTTAAAGAAGAGGAGAAATAGTGAAGCAATACCCTGGAGTAGTGAGAGGAGATAGGACTTAGTGAGCTTCAGACAGGACCACTTCTAAGCACTTAGGTGGTGAGAAGGTAGAGGCATCAGTTCAGATGCTGGTGGATAGATGGAAAGTGGAGGTAAAAAGAAAATAGCCTACCAACATTCTCTTCTAACTGCTTCACTCTCTCAGTAAAACAGAAATCAAGGTCAGCAGGTGAAAATAAGGACGGGGGAAGAGTTGTGAGAAATTTGAAATGGTGAAGCAGTCATTTAGGAATTGGGGGTAGTAAAAGGGTAAGGGAAATATACCATGATAATGACCCTGGGCGGCATTAAGTTCTCGTTTCAAGTTCATAGTTGTAAACATCAAGAGAATGATTTTTCTACAGCCACATTCATCTGTGCAAGTTTAGGCAGAGTAGGTGAAAGGAAATATTTAGGCAGGTTTGTGCTTTTATTAAAACCATAAAGCAGGAGAGAGGAAAGGGAACGGAAGATACATATAAAAGAGTGAGTATAAGAAATGATTAGAGAATTTAAACTTACCACAGAGTGAAGAGATGATATTAAAAGCATGAGGTACAATGAAAAGAAAGTGGGATCAATTTGTTGGGTATTCTGGTAGGATTGAAGAATTTCTAGAATCCAGAGGGATTTTGGTGGGGAGGAAGGGAGGAAAAGATAAGATGCTATTAGCAAAAATTGAGATACATGAAACTGAGGTTATGGAATACAGTGAACAGATGTTTAAGGAGAGGTATCTTAAAATATTCCAAGAGCTGAACTGTTGTATGGAAAGAGATTATTTTGTAGTATTCTAGGTTCCACGTTTGGAAATTACAAGAAAGAAAATGTCAGAACTCGAGGAGTAATCTATAAAAGGAGAAATGAAACAAAGATGTCTACAAAAATAGTGAAATCTCTAGAATTTGTTCAAGAAGAGGCTGGATAACTACCCAACCTCTGTGAGTGATGTAAGAAAGTTCCTGAAATAAATAGATCTTATTAGAGAACCTAGCAGTGTTCATTCTGTTCAAAGCTTCTTTATTTTTTTCTAAAAATCTTCTGCTTTATTGTGAACCACCCAAAAGGAAGTATATAGTAATGTGCCTGTATTTGCTGCCCTTACTTCTTCGGGGACCTTCCATCTTTGTAGGGATAAGGACCCAAAAGTTCTGCAAGCATCCACCTAAGCCATTTTTACAAGTAATCTTTTCCCATGAGCTTCTCTGAACCATAGAGAGTAAAGATCATGTATCAAGTCTAAATGCATTGGATTGGTTTCCTTTCTTGCTCTGAGTCCCAGCCATAATCCTCTCCTCAAGACCTCCAACACCACTCACTTTTCATTGTTTGGTCTCATCCACCTGAAAAGCTTACTACCTTCTTCTTATACAACCCTACCTTCCAGTCAACTCAAAACCAAGCTGTCTGTAAGACCTCACCAGACTGTCCCCAACTCTATGCCAACTCTATAGAGTTGGCTCTTTCCTGCTCCAAATCATTTTTATAAAACATTTCACGCACGGTTAGAGAAGGAGAAATATTTCTCCCTACCTTCTATATTTCTAAACAATTTCCAATCAAGAACCCTTTACTTACATGAAGGATTATCACAAGAAATAATAACAAACTGTGTCTCTAATGGCTCATTTCCAGGAGAAAAAGATTTATACTCTAATGATCGAAGCCTGATGGTCATTGGTCTATTTCACTGTGCCTTAAAATAAGGAAACAGGCCAACTGATGTTATTGGGTTGCTGCTTTTCATTTCCTGGGATCAGTGAGTTTCTCCTCCTGAACCCATGAGTGTGGCACACTCTTCTCTGTGGGCCTTGTGCATTAAGCTTATTAGTAGTGTATTCAGAATCATTTTTGTGAGTCCCATTATATAAGGTTGAAGAAAGGAGTCCCCACCATGTCCTCAGACTTTGTTCATGCTCCCCAATACAATTTACCAGAAGCAATACTTAGGATTGCAGACTGCTTGCCCAGAGTAATAAATCAGCACCTCATTTCCAATTTAGCTAATGTTCTAGTTTTAACAATTCCTCTAGCCCCTAAAATCCTATGAAAGGAGAGGTGAATGGCAATTCCCTCCCGCCCATTCTCTCTCTCTCTCTCTTCTCTCTCTCTCTCTCTCTCTCTCTCTCTCTCTCCTNTTGAACAACCCACAATAAAAAATTTAAAAAAAAAAGAAACAAAACAAGTGGCATTAATAGGTCTTTAATCTTCTCATTAAAGCAGAGATATGGGCTGGAGATTGTGACAGTCCTGCAATAAGCATGAGAAAAATATGTTTTCATGGTTCTTTCTAATAAGACTTAAGAAAACAAGAACACTGCAAATGCTGTTGTCTCTTTCCCTTTACATATAAAACTCTTATTTGAGAGAAGAAAGGAAACCATACATTCTGATCATATTTTACTTGATTTCTTTTGCTTTGTATTAAGCCCATATTTGCTCTCCACCACTCTCATTACATCAAGGAAAGATTCACATAGAAGGAAAAACCAGAATCACTTTGAATTCTGAAACAAGAGGACCACAGTCAAATGCTTTGTGCAGGCCTAACCAGTGGCCTCTGAACAGGAATGAGGTACATGTGCTTCCTATCAGAGAAGCCCAGATATCTAACAATCATGGCTTCCATATAAATGTGAACAGCCTCAGAGACTAAAACTTACAGCAGTCAGTTAGATGCTCTGATTCACTTTCCTCCTTGATACTGCAGAACATAAGCTAATGGTATTGGATAATATGATTAACAACTAATTTGTTGAATATTAGTGCTCTGGCTCACTTTGTCTTCTAAAGGTGCTATTCCAGGAAGCAGTGATGAAATGAAAACCAGCCTCTTGTCTTGTATATTCTGAGATTTATTCAGAGTCATCAAAGTCATTAAGACATCCTGCTTAAATTGCCTAATAGCACAGATTAGAGGTCCACAAAGCCATTCCTCAGAGGCCTGGATTTCTCTGGGCAGGACCTACAAGGCTTGGACCCCCAAAATCAGATGATGACTGTCATGTATTTGCAATTACTGAGCATCTACTTTGCACTAAGTTCCCTACATTTTAGGTTTCAAGACTTGGAGATGAATGTCTTGAGTCTCTATGGAGATACCATCTAATGAGAAATACAGAAGCATGAAATAAGTGCTTTAATCAGTACAAAGGGAGAGGTGGAGAAGTGAGTAGGTTTAACAGTTTGATGACACATGGCTCAGAAAGCATTGAAAGAAGTTCTGACCAAAATGTAAGGTTCACAAGACTACTGGAGGTTTCAGGAAAATCTCAAGAATGAGCTTGTCAATCTCCCTTTTGCTTTCTTCCTAGGAGAGATGGGAAAATGAAAGCAAGGCAGTAAGGTGATTTTCCAAGGAACACATGGAATGCCAGTCAGCACCCCTGACCCATGACAATATCTCACTTCTCAGAAACTTGATTCCTACCCTATCTGCTCCTCCTCTCTGACCACAGAGTTTCTCTCCTACACCGTTAACTCAGCCCTTCAGATTTCAGTAGAGCATACAGATCTTTACCCCCACCAGAATACAGCATTCATGTTCAAACTCACTGTGTTCAAATCAATATTTCTGAACATATGCCATATGCAGCCTAAAAAAATATTTAATGTATATTAAGTCTTGCTAAGCATTTACATCATTAGCCTCTTATTTGGTCCTTATAGTCACCTGGAGGCAAGTCCTATAATCTCAACTTTATTGACGAGGAAATAGAAACAGAGAATATTCTTTTTTATTTGTATTCCCTTTATTACAGTCAAATTCATTGCATGCATTTATTTTAACAGTCTATTTTTTTCAAACATTGTTTTACTTACATAATCTTCTTTGATAGAATATTCTTGTTATCTGTTGCTGCATAACAAACCACCTTCAAAACATAGTGGCTTAACATGACATGTTGTTATTATTTCTCATGCTGATGTGAGTTGCCTGGGGCTCAGTGTGCAATTTTCTGTCTTGGGAATCTCACATGCTGTTGTACTCAAATATCAAGCTGGCACTACAGTTCACCTGATGGCTTAACCAGGCAAACATCCAAGGGGACTCCTTTATAAAGTACCTCTATGTGGCCTCTTTCTCCATCAAACTTCTTCCATGGCAATTCAGGGTCCCAAATGACCAAGGGAGAACTGTTAATCCTCTTGAAACGTATTCCTGGAACTAGATTAGCATCACTTTGTATATACTGTACTGGTCAAAGCAGTCTCAGGCTAGCTCAGATTCAGGATTCTACCCCTGGACAGGAGAGTGTGAAAGAATATGTGGCTACCTTTCATGGCCACAGAGGAGAAAACAGCTTACCCAAGGTCATGCTGCTAGCAATTGCCTGAGCTGAGATTCAAACCCTCAGTTCACCCTGACTCCAAAGCCAGTAATGAATACCTCTACTTTCTACCCAGTGGAGGCATTTCCGTTATGCAATCAATGTGGAACAAAAGTAAGCCTACCCAAACTCCTCCCTGCATAGGGAGAAGCATAACTGAAGATACAGGCTCCCTTGGGGCCCTGGCCCTTTTCTGAGTCCCAGTGAAGCTATTGGCCCCTACTTGTGGGTACAGAAACTAAAGGCCCCATACCCTGAGTCTCTGAGTTCCTATGACCCTGACATAGAATGTCCTGATCTTGTGAAATATATCCACAAGTAATCCAGATTTCTTGTATGAATTCCTGAATATGTCAGAGATAAGACAGGTGGAAACCCAAAGAGCAACCAAGCATTTTAATATGATAACAGGTTTTAGGCTAGGCCAAGTACAAAAGTACCCTGGGGGCTTTATTTGAATCACACTGAGGGTCAAAGTGAGCATAGTTGGGATGTGGAGTTCTTCTTGGTGCTGTCTAAGAAGCACTCTGTTTCCTGGAGACTGGCAAGTAGTAATAATCAAACTGGCGGTATAACCAAAGATTTTATTAGTGGGTTATAGAGATGGAGTATGGGGCTACAGGGTCACAGAGCCAAGAGGGGTCATCTCTGAAGGAAGAGGTGGGAAGTGGGAGATGCACAGGGCAAGAGAGTAAAGATGTTGAAGGGACAGCACCTCCCAAGGGGAATGGTTAAGTCTCCAAGAGGAGGCAGGGGGAGGAAAAATTCTGAGTCAGACTTGTTCTTTTTCCCACTTCAAGACACCTGGCCCTGTTCATTCTTCCCTGAAATGACTCTAATTCCTGGCACCAGTCAGATTCCTTGGCATCTCACCCATGAATAGGGTACAACATTTCAAGCCATTTCCTCCCCTCCAGCCTGTACCATCATGTTCCCTTATCTCTCTAGACCAGCATCTTAGTGGCCCAGGTTATCATTAATCATTAATCAGCCATCCCTCATCTGTGGGGACGTCATTGCCTTCTATAAGAACCCTCTGTCCATTCACAGTCATTACTAGAAATGCACAAATTGCCACACACATTTTCATTTGCTCAAGGCCAGTTGTTTTTATAAGCAGTGGTGAAAACAAAATTCCATTATGTCAAAGTTAATTCCTCTGCAGCGCATCGATAGATGCTCCTCAGAGGCAGTGCATTAGCCCAGCTGCAGCCAGTAGCCTAGAGGGCTGACAAAATTAAGATTTTGGTGATGCATTCACTGTTAGAATCACAATAATGGCCAATCCTTTTATTTACCTGGGACTGCGTCATCTGGACGAACCCCAAAATGGGTCACTACCTACCTATGCATCGCTCATCTAGCAGCTGTAATAGAGTACCCATTAGGTAATCTCAGCCAATGTACCCTGCCTACATTTAAGACCAAAGAAATGTGACCTGAGGGACGACTCCCATAGAACTAATCAGCTCTGACTCACCTTCCTCTTGCCCATCAATTTGGTCTCCCAGGAATTCTATTTGGCCAGGGATCTCACAGTTGCTGCCTACAAGCAGAAGCAGCTGGCATTGTTGCACGAGGGAGCTATTACAGTCACAAAGCCCTGCAGCATAGGAAGGCAAACATGGATTCACTTTGCTGATGTGGCTTCCTAGCAGGTGAGTATTAGAGAGAAGCAGTGCCTTGTATTTTCCTTCTCACTCTGGGTGGAAAGAGAGGATATGTCACTGGGAACCTGATGAGAGAGGGAAAGAGTGGCAAGACAGGAAGGAAGGGACTGCAGAAGAGGAGACCACAGATGGCTCAACTACTCACAAGGGGAAAGCTGCTCCTATTAATTACAGAAAAATGGAAGAGTTTTCCAGATACAGGCTTCCTATAGGGCGTGAGGGAACCAGACAGTTAAAGACTGAGAAGGGAGTTCAAAGCATCTTCGTCCTCCACATCTTTGCCCTCATCATTTCACTACATGAATTCATTTTGACCGGGCAATAGGTATGTCATTTCTCTTACCACCTCTTATGGAGGTTCCAATGTCACCCGTTCATTGGAGTAAAGAATGCTAACGATATTTGTCAAGGAAGAATGACTTGCATCCATCAAAGAAAAAGCAACTGTGGGGAAAGGAATGTTATTTACCATTTCCAAAAGGATCCTGGTTGGCTATTTACAATGGGTGAGGCCACTTGATCATTTATCACTTCCATATGTCCCTTTCTTCATAAACTTGGTCAAGGTTGCCATTCAGTTAATATCTGTGGTCTCTGAACCTAGTGAGGTGAAGAACGGTGGAAAGGAAGGATGATGGATGACAGGCTGCGGATGTGCACTGAGGCTGAGAGATGGCCAACCTGTGCACTCAAGTCTGTTGGCAAGTGGAAAAGGCATAGGTGCCATGTGGTGGCCAAGAGGTGACCACATGGCCTTGAGAAAGTTGGGTAGGGAAAATTCAGCTGTAGAGAATCAGAGAGAGTGTTTTGGGGAAACTCAAATAATTTGAAATCTGCCACCCAGGCTGTCTGTGGTCACTCCTTGCAATATTTAAAAGTAATTGAAACTGAACTACTGAAGGTGACCTGAATTCTAAAATCTAACAAAGATAAAGGAATGTTTTCTAGAAGTTGTGGAGTTTTAAAAGTTCCTTAGGTTATTTGCAATGTTAGGACTTGAGGTGCAGTATTAGGGTTTGATTTCCATGACTAAATCAACCTTTTCACCTTTTCCTACTGGAATTCTTATCAGAAGGAGAGTGCTAAGTTTTGTCATAACTGTGATAGAGCCTAGGGGCCATAAAATGCAGGACTTTGGGGAAAAACCAAATCAGTGCACATGGCTCAAGACATGGGGCCACTCATATCTTCCCAATGTACAGCCTGATTCCTACATGTGTAAGCATGCACTCAAGGAATAAGAAATATGGCAGAATTTCAAAAGAGATCTGGAGTCTATTGAAGGATGCTGGCCAATATGTCTCCAGAGACTCAATCAATACTCTGCACATTGGCAATGTTTCCATGCCAGACAGAAGGGAGTCAGTGTAGAACAAGAAGGAGATGAAGAAAGTTTTCAAGTATTTGTCAATACTGACCCCAAATAAGGAGCGGGCTGGGTTTATTGCTCTCTATTCAGAATGTTGAAACATGAGAAAATGCAAATGTCATAAATACAAGAAAATTCAAGACAATGTATACATCCAGTGATTGCTTTACTGAGAAGTTCCTTTCACAAGAGCCCATATGACCAGCTAAAGGGGCAATAAGGCATGAGATCCCTTATCAATTCCACAGAAGTTAACTTGGGCTCAAGTTAACATAACAAACAGGGAATTATTACAGGGAACAAAAATGCAGCTGGTTGGGATCTCTTACCATCTAGGGCCAACAAAGACTTTTAGGAATTGCTATCATTGGGCAATGAAAGGCTGTGTCTAGCTCTCTTAGCAACTGAGCAGAACTTAAGTAGATCACTCCAATGTGGATACTGGCAGCAGATGTCTACTTGTAGTTGAATGAGGACCTTCATCCATGGTTCTGTGCTTTATTCAACTAATTCAGAAGAATTTGATGACTTTGGAATATACTGACTGCCCCGAATTCAAGAGCTTGGATCATTAACCTGAGAATGATGATGTCCTTGGACCACATGCTATGTCCTCTGCATTCTGGCCATAACAGAAAAAACAACAGTTGAGTATAGCCAAAGCTATTGAACCAGCCTAGGTATCCATCAACAGATGAATGGATAAAGAAAATGTGGCATATATACACAGTGGAGTTTTGTTCAGCTGTGAAGAAGACTGAAATTATGTCATTTTCAGGAAAATGGATGCAACTTGAGAACACTGTTAAGTTAAATTAGCCAAACTCAGAAGGTGAAGGGTCATATGTTTTCTCGCATATGTGAAAGTTAAAGAGGGAAAAGGAAAAGAAAATTGCAGAGAATCTCAAGAAAAATGAAGAGAGATCTGTAGAGTAGAGGAAAGGGACCAGGAAGAGGGAGGGAGGAAAAGAAAGGGGAAATACTGGGGAATTATCTTGGCCATATTATATGGTTATATTGTGTGCATGCATGAAAACATAATAACGAATCCCACCATTATGTACAATTATAATGCACCAGTAAAAAAAAATCGTGAAAAAACAGTTGAGTAGCCCCAAAACTGGCATCTAATACCTTTCTTCTTGTGACTTTCTGAATAAAGAAATGTATAACAAAAGGAGCCTTCTCATAAGCACTATTTGGCAAATGAAAGAATGCCATGGTCATGGGAACTTGTTTGAGGAGGGCAGGAAAAGGACAGACAGGTGACAAAAGGGAGGAGGAAGAGAAAGGGAAAATGAAACCCCTTTGACCTAACAGCTCCATTCTCACCTCTTCAAGCTTTCAAAGGTGTCTCAAGGTCACTTTGAGGGGTAGAAGGAGGTGGAGCAGGCAAGGTTCCACACCCCACTTCAATCACAGCGTTCAATTTCCATTTTATAAGTGGGAGTTTATGCCAGATTGCATTTGGCAAAAGGAGAAAGTCTTCTGAACAGCACTGTTCTAGAAAGGATAAAGAATTGGAATTCCTAATATAACATGAAACAAAATTCTTGGCCTCCAACATACCCAATTATATAGATTGACTCAAGCATAACTGGAATTAGAACTGCTAGCTTCTGTCTTATTTACCCTCCCTTCTCCTTCCCATGCTTCAACAATCCCAAGGTCCTGTGATATAAGGAAAAGAACCCTGACCTCAGACCCAAAAGACTAAGTGAAGGTTTGCTTCTGTTGTTTATCAGCGATGTAACCTGTGCTAATCACCCAACCTCCCTGAACCTCCACTTTCTCAAAAGGACATTATGATTCACACTCTCACTACCTTGCAGGCTGTGGGAATCATTTACCTGAAATAATCTTTTCCTCTGAGAGAACATTATGCATATTCAATTTGCTATATCTTGCAGCACCCGTGCATTTTCCACTGGTCAATGAATTCTAGTACATATTTCAGTCAATGACTCCCTATTCAAACGGAACCCAAACTTCTGCTACCTACAGATAAACCTGGTGGGTGAATAAGCTAGACTCCTAAGTTTGGGAAATAAGTGGGGAGGGAACTTCAAAGTGTAAAGAATTTGGAGATAGATCCCAGTAAATTCCATCAGCCTTGTGTGTAGTCTGAAGACCAAGTCAGTGAGAACTAGAAGAGAAGTCCCCCAGCAGCCCTCTGAAGGAGACCTGGCTGAGGGTCCTTCTGTCCACTGACAGCCAGGAGCAGTAGCCACCTTACTTCTTTCTGTTGCTCAGCTTAAGAACATGCCCCAGCCAGGTGCCATGGCACATGCCTGAGATCCCAGAGGCTTGGGAGACTGAGGCAAATGGATCGCAAGTACAAAGCCAGCCTCAGCAACTTAGCGAGGCCCTAAGCAACTTTGCAAGACCCTGTCTCAAAATATTTTTTAAAAAAAAGGTTTGTGGATTCGGCTCAGTGGTTACGCAACTCTGGGTTCAATCCCTGGTACCAAAAAGAAAAAGAACATGCCCTAGAGCCACTGAAAGCCACAGTGCTTTTTATGCCCTGTCCATTGAGGTTCACTGCCCTAAGCCTTGACAGCCAAGAAGATGCAGATGGAAGGCAGGACAGCACAGTGACTATGAGATTCAAGAAGTCCAGAGCATTGGTCATAAGATTGAAGAAGAAGGAAAAAAAAAGATGGCTGACTTCCTCAAGGATCAAAAAGGAAAGAAATTGCCCTGTTGCTATCTCCCACACATTGTTCTTAGATATGCAAATTCCAGGACTGCAAGTGGTCTGGATTAGCAGACCACAACAATGCCTCCCACGCGCCCCCCACAAGCCTCTCAACAATTTCTTAAGCACCAGAAACCCCAGCCCAAGGTTATCAAAGCCCCTTGTCCATGAGTGCTCCTGATTGCTCCACAATCCACAGCAGCTGCAGATTTAACCGTGAAAACATCACCAAATGCTGCGAGCAGTCTGTTTTTAACCCATAAATTAAACACAGGCACAAATGCAAGGCATTACCGTAAAATGGAGACGTACATGTGGCACTTTGAAATGCTGTGCCTCAGGCAACTGTGTATCCTATAAATCACTGTCCCCATCTTAATTAATGACATTGAGGAGTAAACATGTTCACAGAAAGAACCAATCTCTAGATTGTAAAATTGGAACCAGATCACTGAACAGCAAGCGGATAACAACAACAACAACCAAAAAAAAAAAAAAGCCAACAAAACCAATCAGGCTGCACAGAAAAGTGAGCTCTTGTCCCTTGCATGAAAGGCAAGATAGACCGGAGAAGTGATTATATGAAACCATGAGAATTTTTAAAGGAATCAGAATTTATTCATACTTATACTTGACCTTTAAATATTGCCTTGCCATTTTCAAAGCCCTTTCACATTCATTAGTGAATGTGATGCTGGGAAAAACCCCGAAAACAGGCAACGCAGTGCGGTCCCCATTTGACGGATGGATAAACTAAAGCCCAACGGCGTTATGTGATTCTCCTGTGATCACACAGCTGGTGACAGGACTGAACCCTAAACCCAGGTCTCCAGGTTTCAGTCTCATTGCTACCTGTTTTGGAAAACCTGCTGCCATAAGAAATAAGTGAAAGCAAACAGATGTCTTAGAGGAAGCATTAGGGTGTCAAAATTCTCAAAACGACATATCAGAAACACACTGGCCCAAGTCGAGGTCCAAGAAGTGAGAGCCATGTTACTACAAGATTTCCCCTTAACAGCGCATCGTTGCATCCACCCAGACTCCTATTCACCCTTACCTAGGCGTCCAGTTAACAGGCTGAGGCTTGGAGATGCTGAAGGATGGGCTCCATCTCAACTTTTAAATTCCGGATTGAACTAAGAAAATTCAACATCTTCACACTATCAGTTTCAATGCCAATAAACCCACATCACTGAGTGCTCCGTGGACAGCAGGCCCAGGGGAACTAGAGGGGGTCACATATTAATCAGGAAACACAGTCCTGCCCTGGGCAAGCCAACTGAATCAGCTCTCCCAAGGTAAACAAGATGTGTTAACAGAGTGGAGGTTGGAGGTCTTCACTTTCCTCGAAGGACTCTGGGAGCGCTGTTGCAGGAAAGTCCACATCTCATTGGCCATAGCTAGATTTCTTAGGATCCATTGCTCGTTATTGCCTGATTTTGTTTACTACACCCTGTCTCTTCTTCAGGGGACAAGAAGGATCCATTCTAAAACTCTTTTGCACGAATTTTGAGAGTTATTATCTTTCAAGTCCAAGCAAGTTACATATCATTTGGAGAATATTGGTGTGTGTGTGTGTGTGTTGTGTCTTTGCCTGAGTGGTACAACACCATTAAAATATTCACTCTCATAGAAGAAGGCAGATCCCATCAAGCCCAAGCAAGAAACCTTGCCTTTACAATGTTGTATTCAATTTATTGTCCCAGTTGGACATAGAAAGCAAAACACAAGCTCTCAAAGTCTGGGCTCATTAATAAAAAGAGTTTCACACCCAAGAGCTGAATAAACTATCAGAGCACTGAGACAACACATGTTGTGGCAATAACACTTAACTTCACAGTGAATTAGCAGATACACTGACAGTTTGTTTCATTTGCTCTGAGCAGGATGGGTCCTCCCACCACATCACCCTTCTGGCTACAATCTGGTGTTTTGGGGTTTTTTTTGTTGTTGTTGTTGTTTTGTTTTGTTTGTTTTTGCAGGATGGGTCCTCCTACCACACCATTCTTCTGGCTACAATCTGGTGTTTTTTGGTTTTTGGTTTTTTGTTTTTCTAATTCTCATGAAATATTACTCTTTGGATCAGGGTGAAACATGGCCCTAACACATAGGAAGAAAATGGAGACTAACAGAATGGGATGTGACATTGTAGAAGAAACTTCAGACCACCCAGCCGTCAACTGAAAACCAGAGATTTTCAACAAGCTGGGAAGAGACCCAGAGTCTTGCTCTATAAAAACAATATTGCAATCCATGAGCACAGCTCCAGCAAGTACCTCTCACTCCCTAGATGGATCAAGGCTAATTAAGTTGCCAGATGGACTAAGCAGGTTAAACATTTTAAGACAGATTTTCACCCTCTAAAACAGTCTGCACTCCCCCTGTTCTGGATTCAGGCATAAATGCTTGCAACCTTTGCCGGAATATTTGGCAGTCCCTGGAAAGAAGGAAGAGGGAGCAGAGTGCTTGAAAAGAGTAGGGGAGTGTGCTGTTTTCTTAATTCAGGGTCTCTCAACAATGGTGCAATTGACATTTTAAATCAGATAATTGTCTGTTGTGGGGTACATAGGGTTGCTAGGACTGCTGCAACCAAGCACCACAAACTGGGTGACTTAAAACAACAAAAATTTATTCTTTCCCAGTTCTAGAGGCTGGAAGTCTGAAATCAAGGTGTTAGTAGGGTTAGTTCTTTCTGGTGATTCTGAGGGATAGGGTGTTCCAGGCCTCCTTCTTGGCTTCTGGTGATGACCAGCAATCCTTGGTGTCCATCGCTCCAATCTCTGCTTTCATTTTCTCATGGTTCTCTCTGTGTCTCTGTGTCATCACATCATTGTCTTCCTCTAAGGTCACCAGTCCCATTGAAGGCTACTTACTCCATTGTCTTAAAAAATTACATCTGCAAACCTTATTTCCAATTAAGATCAGTTCTGAGATACTGAGGGTTAGGATTTTAACATATCCTTTGGGGGGACCTAAATTCAACCCGTAACAGTGGAGTGTCCTGGGCAATATAGGATATTTAGCCACTTCCCTGGCTTCCACTCTATAAATGTCAGCACACCCTCCACCACCATGACCATAGAAAGTTTAATTCTTATTTTAATTACTGGTGCTATGACCTTAGAAATTTTTGGTTAAACCCTGCTCTCCATTTTTCTCACCCATCTCATGAAGTTACTGTGCTGTTTGTGCATTAAATAATATACGAAAAGCAATCACTGAATAATGGGACCCAATAAATGACAACTATTATCTTTCATAAAATAGGGAAGTTTCCTTTGCAGGATTCTCCACAAATCTTTATTATTTACTAATCTGATAATGAACTCTGACCCTTGTCCCTGAGACCCACAGAAAAAAAAAAGTTTCTATTTAGGTCTACTCTATATTGACCATTGGGGGCATAAATTCCCCTTACAGCCCAGCAGATACCTTCTCAGCACCCATCACTGCGACACCAAAGCTGCAGATAGCCATATATCACAGCCAAAGGGGAAGCTCTGGGTCTGATCAGAATGTTAATGTGGCTGCCTTGCACCACAGGCAGCATCAGCCCAAGTGAATGCTGCAGAAAATCTACTGGAGGAGACAGGCAAGGGGAAGACAAAGAGAACTGGCTCTTAGATGCATGGCATCACTGTAGAGACCTTGCCTCCCTTGCCATGACAAGATAACCTGAGATCTCATGCTAGGCGTGTATTAGAAAACATAACCCAGTGAACTGTGATTAATGAGTTATTGCTCCAGTTCCCCCAATAGAGTAACTTATTTATATGTCTGCCTCATGTGCTTAAAAATAATTTTTTTTAAAAAAAAGGAAAAAAAGAAACATGGTAGAAACTCAATGAAAGTATGGGTGTTTGTTACTGTGCCTCCCCTGTCTCCTCAAGCTCTCTAACCTTTATTGTGGTATTTTTCTAAAAAGCTTTAATACAAATCATCTAAGCCCATATCCCATGGATCTTGGGAGATTCCATATCTTTCATATTTCCACTCATCAAGTAATTTCTGAGCATTCTTAAGGAAGGCTAAAATGTTCCACAAATCTGTCCTGATTGACACATAACTATTCCATCAGAAATCCTTAAGATTACTTCTTGTCATCTTTTAATTGGTTTTGGGGTCCATTTCCCATAATTTCAAATGAAGTATGGACCCTCCACCCCAACTATGCACTGCTAAGTGCAGACTCATAGCATTTAAAGATTCCTTACCAAAGACTCTGGGACAACAAAAGTTGCTTTCACCTGCTACTACACATGGATACTCTTAAGGTCCCCTGACTTCTATTTGGCTTCATATTCTTGCCTATTTCTCCACAGATTTACAGTTGGTGGAGTGGGAGCTCCCTTCCTCCAGAGAAATCTCCAGGCCTTCTGTAAGGTCCTTGCTTAGCATCTGGATGGCCATCTTAAGTGACAGCCGCCATTTTAAGAAAAATTTCTTTTTCCGCCCAAGGGTGTTTCTGAGAAAGGCTCATCACTCCCTGATACAACCCCACCTTAACCACCTGCATTAGGACCCATCTGGCTCTAATCCCTGAGCCTACCCCATGAAAGTCCTGAACCCTAAGCCTGTTTTGTCTCTCTCCATGTGGAGAGATGTGCCTTTATTTGTCAGCTCTGAAAGATAAACTCTCATGTGTATATTTGCCTGGTCTCCATCTTTAATTTTTTGCTCGCCTATCTCCTGGTTCCTCGCTTTCCTTTCTCCTTCCTTTTCCCAAGGACATGGCCCTACCCCAGTTTTTGGTCAGAGACTAACAGGAAATCCTCTCTCTCCATCTTATGTCCTTTTCAAGTATGACTAACATTGGAAATATCATCTCCTTCAGGAATAAGGGGCAGTTGGGTCTCTCACCAAAATAGTACTCTATTTATCAATAATTTCCAAAGTGTGAGTTTAAAACCCAAGAAAAAAGAAAAGCTTTCCAAGATATGAACATTCAGTTTCAGATCTGTCAATGCATTGGGTAGTTTTGTGGCTCAGGTTTGCCTAGTTAAAGAGATGTACCTAAGATCAGATCCTAAAACTATAGAAGTATATTGGGCTTTTCCATTTGATTCCTGATCAGGATCAAATGTTCCTTCCCAATTTGGAGGAACCTCCTTTGTGCAGATCCACAAAGCTAAATGTAGATGATTCACATTCTTTCCACAGCTTAGCAACCAAATCAAGGGCAAAGATGAGACCAGAGCTACTGCTGTTTTCTTATACACTCCTCAGCTCTAAAGTGTGCCATGCACATCTTAGTCATCCTTGATTTATGCATTTATTCTAAAAACATTCCAACAGATGAGAGTAAAATGTCTGGAAGATGGATGTCTTTTTCTAATTTATATAAAGGCTCTGTTTATGCTGGTGGTGGTCCTGGTTAGCCCCACCCAAAGCATTAAAATCACAAGCAAGTGGTATGAAGATCCAAGTGCAGGGAGATTAGCTTTGCAGTGGCTGATGGTTGAATAGTTCCAGAATTGTCTAGGAGTTGTAGTGTCCAGCAGTGAGTGTCAAGAGATGGTTGGGTCTAGTGGTAGCAGCACTGTACATCAGTAGCTGTGGCCATGCCCTACCCCAAATGTTCATTCTGCTAAGCTTCCATTGGTGAATACCTAATTTCCTACACTTGGTTATCAATTCTGTGAGAACCAGGGTCCTTCCAACTCTACTTTTTTACACATAGCTAAAGAAAGATTCACAACCATGCAAAAATGCTCACCAATCATAAATGTCCCCAAAGGAAATTTGTTTCCCCCTTTTTCAAGATACTATTTTAGACCTTTTCTTTCTCCTCAACAACTCTAATACCCTCCAATGTCTCCTCTTCCCATTCTCATCTTCAACTGATAACGTCATGCTTCATTTCACTGGAAAAATAGGAGCAAATAAGAAACATCTATACCCACCTCTCACTTTTCCCTCTTGTTGAAACGAATGGTCCAACTCTTCACTTGTACACTACAGTTTATCCCTACTCACCTACTTAAAGAACTTTGGCCCTGCAGTTATAACTTCTCTCGACCAGCATTATCAATTTTCCTTCTCTACAGAGTATTACTGTTTCAATCATCAGCATCATAACTTGCTCTTAGGAGCAAATGTTTCCATTGGATGATAAAACAAAACCAGAACCTCTTTCAGCTCACCAACAGCACCCTACTCAAAATCACTCACATGGCCTTTTACTTCAGGGGGGCAAGCCAGCTGCTTCTATCAGAGCCCTCCCATTATATCCATTTGTAGAATTTCTATATGACTTTACACTATTGTATACTTTAGAAAATTTCTTCTTTATAGGAAAAGAGGCAATCTGGTTAATGCCTGCAGAACTTTTTTTTTTTAAAGAGAGAGAGAGAGAATTTTTTAATATTTATTTTTTAGTTTTCAGTGGACACAACATCTTTGTTTGTATGTGGTGCTGAGGATCGAACCTGGGCGGCATGCATGCCAGGCAAGCGCGCTACTGCTTGAGCCACATCCCCAGCCCGCCTGCAGAACTTAATGGTACTATCACCCAAAGACAGCTTATAGAAATCGGTTCTATCACATGATATCCTTCCATTACCCTTCCAAAAAAGCAAAAATCTTTTTCAGCCTAAGCTAGTCAGACTTGGTTTCTATTTCTTGAAACCAAGCACCCAGAATCTCATGGAAGGCTATACACAAAGATAATTCAGAAACCACTTGCAATCCACAAAATGGTAGTTTTCCACTTGTAAAAAAAAAAAAGAAAGAAAGAAAAAAGAAATTGAACATTCAATCTCCACCAGGCATCCCATTACAAATAAATGAATGTGAGAATGAATGAACTCCAGCTTTCGACTCCCCAGACTAGGAAACTACGTGTTTAGAAGCCCAAACTGTAAACCTAAGCTCCCTTCTTCCTTATGCTGATTGACCTGTTAGTCTTGCCAGCCATAAAATTGAGCCATAACAGTCATTAGCAGAAGAAAGTACGGGATTTGGACTTGCTGAGGGCAGGGTTCTTTGAGGGTGAGGAGTAGGTGAATGATGGCACTATTTTGGCTTTTAAACCACTTACTTATAATAAATTCTTAGATCAAAACTGATTTTGCAATACAAACTGATGCAATGCCATTCATTCTACCATACTTGTACCCCCTGAGGGCTGCTAGGGTAAAAAACAGAATGAACCATAAAACTTGTATTATCACCATTTGTGTCTACTTAGAACTTTCTTCACATTCGCACCACCACCATCAAAAAATAAAAAGTAAAATATAACAAATTAATAAAAAACACAAGATTCCAATCATCATTACCTATTGCTATGCAGTCTTTGCAGGACTAATGGCTTTGGTATTCATTAACACACTTAGAAAAAAATGCAAAAGGAAATTTAGCAACAAGCACTTCCTTTTTCTCCTCTATCCCCACCAAAAAAGAAAAAAAAATGAAAATAATCTTCTCTGACATTCACAGTATACCACTGATCATTATGTCTTAAATTCATGAAAATGTGTTAAAATATAGGTTTTTTATTATTCAGTTATGGCATCAAATAAAATAGTCATTAAAAAGATAATTTGTTACTCAGTATTCCCCAAAAAAGGGGGTACACCAAATCACAAAGGTACCAGGTACCAGGTACCAGGGTCAGTCAGGAGGCAGAAAGAGTGTTATCAGAAAAAAACATGGGCAGGAGCCTTTATGGTAGTCAAGGGAAAGGCAAGGCAGGGTAAGCAGCTTGGAATTGACTAGTTCAAATAATTTCAGAGGGTTCTGGGCTAAGAGGTGGTCTCCAGTTGTCTGGTACTCGGCCCTGGAATGATTACAGCAGCAGAGGAATTATTGCTTCCTCCAATGTAAAAGCCCGGCAAAGAAAGTGGTTCTGAACATGGGCTATGAATTGGTTGGTTTTGTTTATATATGAAAGCCCTACCTCTCAGCAAGTCCTTTGCTATGTCTGAGAATTAACTATCCCCATCAGGGGAAGTCTTCACGAGTAATGAGGCTCCAGATGTCAAAGCATCAAGAATATGGAAGATAAATATACACATATAGTCAATGTAAGCCAAGACACTGGAAGTTCCTAGAGGACCTTCTGAATCATCAAACCATAGGCTAACTCTTAATTATTATCATTTTGGTTATAAGACCTATGACTTTGATCATTCTTTGAGTTTCAAATGACACAAAAAATCAATCTGGCTTAGACAAGAAAATGCAATGTGTTAACTCATGAATCTTAAGGTCCAGGAGTTTAGCTGGCTTCGGGCATGTTTGATTCAAGCATCAGGTCCAGATTTTCTGCATCTGTGGCTGTTTTTCCAGGCCCATCCTCATGGAGCTTCCCTCCCCATGGCTGGATCACAGGGGTATCAAGCTGATATCTCTCCTGTCTGCCACTGAATTCAGAGGAAGAGACAACATCATTTTCCCAGAATTTCCAGCAAATGTCATCTGGGTTCCCACTGGCTCTGGATGGACCAAATAGCCAGCTTTAAACCAGTCACTATAGCCAGAAGAAGGCAATTTGCCAGCTGACTTAAATCCATCAGGATACAGCCCTAGAGCCAAGGATGACACCATCCAAATGAAATTCCAAAGTTGGGAATGGATAGAGGGTACTTTCCTAAAGCAAATGTGGAGAACCATTACCAGAAAGAGAGGAAATTAATGATGAGTCTCAGACATATGATGTCTATCAAAAGTAATTTACTTTGTATTGTAGCTGTTTCAATATTAATCATGTACATGTGCAGTACATTTTTGAAGGAGGAGGAAGAGCAAGAAATGAGAAAAAGCTCATTGTCCATTGTCCCCTGGCAGAATCCTGGTAACTCTACCATCATCCCTCCTTAGGGTATGATGTTATTATTAAATTTTCTATTGTCAGAGGCAATTCATTTAATTTCAACAATAAATTTTCAGCATTTCAATTCACTTTGGGACACAAGTCTATTCTTTGTTGTTGTTGTTTTTTAAATAAAAAACACCATGGAATTATCAATAAGAAATTTCATATGTTAGCCCTACCTGTCTTTAGTACCTGCTCTCCTCCTAAAATTGATAATGATTTTCTTGCTTCATTTTAAGGGCAGAGTTGAGGTACTTATGGGGATAAATAATGAAGAGAAAGTCAAATACATTTCTTGCCCCACCACCTCAGTCAAAAGAGAATCCCCCCGGCCCCACCAACCCTGGAAACCAGGAGAAATAATGGGACATCACTGTTCTATAGAGACTCTATTTAACTACACAATAGAGGACATTCCCATCTGCTCTGTCCAGGTTTCTGTTGCCATGTCAAGGGAGAATTCTGGCTTCCCACCAAAGCTAGGGATTAGAGTGAGATCAGAGTGAGTGTACACTAATATTTTTTAAAAGGGGGGGATTTGTGTTACTATATAAATTTATTAAATTAATATAAAGCAATTTAAAAGTACATACCATACACCCCTTAATACAAGCATCAGGAACACCATATCCTGAAGTCTACTGAGACTGAGGTAGAAACCTAGGCTACAGGAAGAAAGTCTATAAAAAAAAAATAAAGTTTAACACAAGGTTTAATATTGAACGTCATTACTGTACAGCATGCATCAGAATCTCCCAAAAAAGTACCAAAACCCAACTGCTGAGCCCCTCCCCCAGAGTTGCTGATTGAGCAGAATTGGAGTGAAGCCTGAGAATCTGCATTTGTAGCAAGTTCCCAGGTGTCCCTGATGCTAGTGTTCAGGAAATCACACTTTGAAAGCCACTGGTATATATATTCTGTGTGCTGTTTTATTGGTAGCTAATCTCTGTTAAAAGCAAGGTTCTAAAATGCCATTCTAGTTTATAGAGTCCTAAATCTGGCCTTCTGACTTGTTAAGAGCTTTAATATAAAATAAGGCTGTGTTTCTTGCTTTTGAGAGCAAGTAAGGAGAATTGGGAAGTCTGCACTTCCCCTTAGTCCTAGATACTGAATCAAGTAGGAGCTTTCACGTGATCATGCTTTTAAGAATTGCAGCAGCAAGAACAAGAGTAGAGGCATAAATGTTACTCCCCAAAGCCCAGGATAGTAATTGGTGGAGAAGGACATCTCTTCCGTGTTTGTGTTGCCATCAACAATACTCAGGATGGCTGGCTTGGAACTGGGGGCCTTGAGAACTCTGATTTATAATTATTCCAATGAGAAAGAAAATGAACTTGATAAAAAATGTTAAGATGTTCTTCTTGGTTTGGACCATGAAATTTCTAGGACAATTTTATATTCTGTAAATGCCGGGCTCAAAGGTCCCTAAATGCCATTATTTTAAAGGGAACTGCTGTTGGAAAAGTCCACAGCTCAGTCCTGTCTTAAACCGCCCTCCTTTGCATGGATTTGTACTGCCTGAAAAGTAATCCTCTCCCCTTGAGCATCACATTGTTTCCACTTCAGAAAGTCTCCAAGGAAGAGGGCAAAAACTTTACCCACCATGGGGGTGTGGGGGGAAGGATGGGGGGATGGGAAGGCAAGATGTAACTGCACACACATATGGTTTCTATAATAGTGATTTAAAAAAAAAAAAAAACTAAGTTTGAACTAGCTCTCTGATAAAAAACTGCCTGATTGAGGATGACAGGCCCAGAAAACCCACCTCAGCCCTCAGGAGGGGAAGCACCTGTGCTTGATTTGTGCCTCTGAAGGGAGACCTGTGCTGTGTGAGGTGATTTTTACGCTCCCTCGCCCACCTCTCCCAATCATCTCTCTCCATATATGAGCCAACTTCATATGTTTTCAACTGGGTCATGATCTGGAATCCATAAATAATACACATCTGAGGAAAACTTACCTCAGGAAAATAGAAGCCAGAAACTTGTGACCACAAAATGGAGCTGTCCCAGAGGCCTGGAGTCTCCTCTGAAACAATATGGTGGCCATCAGAGCCTCCACAGCTGCCAGGCCACACGTCAGAACCCGACAAACCTCACAAAAACCAATTCAGAAGGATTGAGTGTACTTATGGAGTGCTCTCCTACCTCCCATCTCCCTCAGTTACTGAGCCTGGGGAGGAAACCTAGGCTATGGGAAGAAAGTCTCCTCATGCTTGAGAGAAAGTGGTCTAAACCCTGGGCAGGCTTCTCTCCCCCGAGGCCCTGTTCATTAAAACACAAAAGCACTCCATCTCTGTACCAGTATCCTACAGGAGGCCAAGTGTTCCTGTCTTTATTTTGGGAACTGTCTTTATCCCAAAATAAAGACAGGAACACTTGGCAGGAGGGGATGATTTTTTGGGGTGTAGGGGTTTACCCAGGATTGAACTCAGGGGCACTCAATCGCTGAGCCACCTCCCCAGCCCTATTTTGTATTTTATTTACAGACAAGGTCTCACTGAGTTGCTTAACACCTCACTTTGGTTGAGGCTGACTTTGAACTTGTGATCCTCCTGCCTCTCAGCCTCCCAAGCCACTAGGATTGCAGGCGAGTGCCCCCACAACTGGTGGTGACTTTTTAGTTAACAAATAATAATTGTACTTATTTATATGGTAAAATGTGATACTTTGATATACGCTTACAATGTGAGATGATTCAACCGGGCTATTTACTGAATACATCCCATCACATCACATTGTTTTTGTGATGAAGACATCTAAAATCCACTCCAGGCGATTCTGAAATATATCTGCATTACTATTTATAATAGTTTCCATTCTGCAACAGATCACTAAAGCTCATTCTCCTTAACTGAAACTTGGTTCCCCTCGATCAATATTTCCACTTCCCTTGCCTCCCCTGCCACAGCCAGCCTCTGGTAATGACCATTCCACTCCAAATGTCAACTTTTTTAGATTCCATCTATAAGCGAGATTCTGCAGTACTTTTCTTTCTGTGCCTGAGCTTAGTATAATATCCTCCAGGTTCATCCAGGTTAATGCAAATGACAGGGCGCCTTGTCTAACCCTGACACTCTTTCAAATTTCCCACCCTGCCTTCTGCCCATCACTGACCCAGAAATTCCTTTCCCCGCTGCCTAGAATGTTCTTTCCTCGAGATCATCACATAACAAGCATCTTCCTATCAAGCCTGTTGATCACCCTTCGATAAAGGCAGCCCTTCAGGCCCTCCCACCTCATTACCTGTTCCCTGCCTTCCTAGCACTTATCCCCATACAAGATGTCCCAGGAAAGCAAGAAGTTCCTGAGTATTGTTGACCACTGTCCCCCAAGTATTGGCGTAAGTGTTTGGCAAATGTTTGCTGAAAGAGTAAATGAATCCTGAGGTGATTTCCAATTTGTGGGCACTGACCCAGTTTCTCTTGAAAAATTGAAAGATTTAGCAAATTGAGCCATTCTCATTCTCGCGGGGTCATAACCACACAGAGGATTAAAGGAGAAGCTCCCTCGTTTATAAGGTAATTAAGATACAGCAATGTATCGCTCAATGATGGGGATACATTCTGCCCACGTGTGGTCAGTAGACAGTTTTGTTGTTGTGCAATCCTTGTAGTGTGTACTTACACAAACTTAGGTGATAGAGCCTACCGCACACCTAAGCTCTGTGGTATGACCTATTGCTCCTACACTACCCACCTGTATGGCATGCTGCTGTATGAAATACTGTAGGTGATTCTAACACAGTGATAAGTATTTGTGTATCTAAACATAGAAAAGGTACAGTAAAAGTACTGAGTGACAGGAATGTTTCATCTCCCTTGTCATCTTATAGGACTGCCATTGCCTATGCCCTCCCTCGATGACCAAAACATCCTTACATAATACCCAACGACAGTTTGGTTTAATTCAGGATCCACCCATCCAACTTTGGTCATTTTCAGGCTATCATTTGTTTGCTACCTTTATGTGTTTGTCTGGTTCATCTCTACCCTAACCACACCACCCCGGGGGGCAATGCCCAGCGCAGGTGCCTCGACAAGTGAGCCTCCCGGTATCAGCCAGCCCTAAGAGAAAACAAATGAAGTAAAGATAGATGAAAATCAAACCAACAGATATCTAGTAGTACCATGCTGCAGTATGCTTTGGTTGAATTAAAAAAATGATGAAAACTGCCTCTAAGCCAAGACTCCTTCAAATATGTTTCTTGTGATCCTTGCCATCACCTTGCCTTGTGGCCATCACCCAAGGGTCAAAAAGGAATAGAAGTGGCAGGAAAGAATGCAGAGTGCAGCTGCCCCTGCAATGATAAAATGCAAGAGCTGAGATCTCTCGTGACTTTTCCCACATGCATTCTCAGCAGAACATGCTCAGGACTTAGGCCCAAAATCCTGTCTAATTGAGACAGTCAGGGTGCATATATCATGGGACAAAACCAACCTAGCACAAGTTGAATGTGTTAAACAAACTCTTTCAGCAATTTCCTTTGTCACCTCTTTTTCAGTTCATGAATTCTTCTCCAGACTGCATTTTGAGGAATGCTGTTCATGTCACTCTACCTCCCTCTCTGTGACCCTTTCTTCTGTCCCTGGAGAAATGAGGGCTTTTGCCACTGAACCTCGAGTCTGTTTGCCTTTGCCTCCAGGTTAACATTCTTCTCAGTGGCAGTGGCTCATCTGGCTGACTTGGATTGAATTTCCCATCTCTGGACACCCCGGACAATCCATCTCTTGGCCTCTCCCCAGCTCAGGCAGTGTGTTCTGCTTCCCCATCTCTCTGATTCCACATTTCCCCCTTTGTAACAAATCCCAAATACCTCCTTCTTATTCCTATGAGGCCTCCATCCTTCCCTACACCCCGCCTCCCTCCGATACTCACTCCAGCAGCAACATTCCACTTATAATAAAAGGATTCAGATTCTTTATCAGATTTTTAACAGGGCTTCATTAATAGGATTTCAGTATCTCCTAAACCTGACTAATTGAACCAAGGATCTATGGAGATTCTTGGGTACCTTTCTTTCATCATATTCATTTTTTGTTTTTCCTTAATTAATTTTTTTGGGGGAAAAGGCTACTATAAGTGTGAAGGACTCTTGGTGGACCCCAGTTATCCATATGATTCCTCTACCCCCAATCTCGAGAACTCCAGGGTGGTCTTTGCTCATTAGCAATCCTATGGTCCAGGATAGGATTGCTATCCTCCAGAGTAACTCATTTTTGTCTCCTGGCTGACCTTTGCCACTCTTAATCTCACTTGCACCTGTGAGAACTAGAAATAATCAACTGGATTTCTGTCCATTCATTTGATCATTTCCATGCATCTGTTTTCTGTTTGTGGGTAGTTAGTGAGTTATTGGTTGTTGAGTGACAGAGTTTTGTTTTCATTCATAGTATTTCAGAAAATTGCTGGAAAGTTAAACTCTGTTCTTCTCCAGGGTTCTTTCTCTTATTTTTCCTCTGAGCATGACTGAAAAAATACAAAGTGGTGGCTAAGAAAACAAGGTCCAGTGGCTGAATGGTGAAGGGAGCTATTTCAGAATTATACCCCTGCTAATCTCCTTCTCTCTGCTAAGCCAAACTGGAGGGACACTTCTGCCCATCACACCCCTTCCTCAGCTCCATCCTAATTCCCCCAGCAGTTGGATGCCTCCTTGACTTTCCTGAGCATGTCCTTCCCTCTTGTGATCTTGACTCTAGAAATTTAAAGTCCCTTTCTTTTAGTGCTGCCACCACAGTCTTCTCCTCTCAGTCACAGAGATATACACAGAGGGCACAGATTTCAGACATAGGCACACATGCCGGCGCACACACACGGCAGAAATTTATTGCTCTCTAAATGTTGCCACTCTTACAGATTTATTCTTTGAAAAGTAAAATTTTCCCTCCTGGGATAAACCTGGAGGGGGTTAATGGGGAAAGAAAGCCCTGCATATTCAAGCAGCCCACCCAGACCCCAGGAATCTGGCAAAGGAGGAAGGGAATAATGGAAGGAGGAGCAAACATAAATCTCAAAAAGATCAGAGGACTGCAAATACCAACAGTCTCTGAAGGGACCTGAGGCTTTAGAACCACTGCAAAGATTCTGGTGCACTAGAAGATTTATAACAGCATCTGGTCCATCTGCAGGTGGATTAGATGAGGAAAGAAACCTTCCATTCCCAGAAGCAGAAAATACAGAGCAGTGAATCTCAAGGTGAGGACAAAAGCTTAGTAAATTACCTGGGGAACTTGTATAAACTAGGCATGCCCATGCCTGAGATTATAAAAGGCATATCAGAGTCCCTTGGGTCAGCTTGCATAGCTTAAAAGCTCCCAGTGATTCCATTAAGTCACCACCACAGAGTCTTCCTGATGCAGATTTTAATTCCCCAACCTGGCTGATACACACAAGTTCATGAAGGATGGAAGCTGGCTCGGAAATGTGTCCTATCGGGTTTATAGGCAACTTCAGCTCCCTGGGTAAGGAAACCTTGAGGAAGGGGAGCCCAAGGATCTCTGTAGACATCTGGGAAAGAGTCAGGGCAATATTTTAGCATGTGCTGAAGAGTTCTAAATCTTCTTGCTACTTATAATGGTAACCTCTAAGTCAAAAAAGTAACCACCATCTTGGATACATTGCTGAAGAGTGTGGTATGTGACCCAAAAAAATCCCTGTCTCAAGCTCTACCTCTAGAAAAGCTTGAAAGTGCTGGCTTCTTAGATTCCACAATCCAAGGAGTCCAAAAGGTGTGAGTTTGCAAGAAGATAAAAAGATGGAATGGGAGATGGATGATAGGGAAGGGAAGGGGAGAAAAGTGCTTGCCCTACAGAGATGTAACCCCCAAACTCCCCTGAGAGCTGTGTAAATGAATGAGCCACCACCGTAGGCCTTGAACTTAAGGGATGATTTGTGGTTACAATACAATTTTAATTTCAGGTAACATTTCTATTTAGTATTCAAAGACATTTCCAACTCAGGGGCCAAAAAAGAGACAAATGAAGGAAGAAACACAACCAAAGAGAATCAATCTCTGTGAATACCAAAAAGAAACAGTCCATCTTTCCCTTTCTTCCACTCACACATGGATCAACAAAATTTGCTACTAAGTCAGACTCCATGAACATGGTTGTCTACGGTCTGAATGTGGAAGGGGCCTTGGGTGGATGTGAGGGAATGGGGCCAGGATGTGAGGACATTCCTCTCCATCCTCTTCACTGACAGACCCACTGTCCCAGTTGCTGGAAGTACATGATAAGAAAGCCTTCAACTGGTAACCTTTAGGGACAGTTTCCACTGCAGAGAGCCACCTCACCCTAGCACTCATCCACATGACCCACATCCACAGACTGACCCACACAGGGGCAAAAATGCCTGATCATCTCAGCACAACTCGGGACAACCCTGGTGGTCCCCACCTTCTGGTATTCATGTTCCTCTCCTTGAGTATGTGTTGGAGCTAGGGACTTGTTTCTCATAAATAGAATATGGCCAAAGTGATGGGATGTCATTTCCATAAGTAACTCACCAAAGACAGACTTCCCTCTTGCCCACTGTCTGTCATCCGCTCCTCTGTTATGAGAGGCTCTGTGGAGAGACCCGTGACCATTTGAAAATTGTTTTATTTACTGTTTTCTTCACTGCTCTTAACATTACATGAATTATGGTACTCATTTGTTAATTTTTTTGGTTTTATCTATATTTTTAATTATATATAAGCTACTTAAGGGTAAGGATTTTGCCTGTCCATTGCAAGGCACCCAGGACCTAGTAAAAACCCCACCCATTGTAAGCGCTCGATGAGTGAATGAGTGAGTCAAGGAATGAGTGAATGAATGAGTGAACCAGTTCAGTGTTCTCCATATCCTTATATCCTGTTCCATTTTGCCAGCACAGAAGATCTACAGGAGGCGGGAGAAGGGTTCCCCCAGGTAGTAAATGTTTGGCCTATAGGAGGGCAGGAGATGTTTAAATGCAAGGCATTTCTATCATTTTTTCCTCACAACAAAGCTATGAAGTTATACTACGATGACCTCCCCTTCACAGATGAGCAAATTGATGAACACAACCAGAGAGTCATTGAGTCAGAATTTGAACTCAGACCTGATTCCAAAGCTTGGGTTCGTTTTCACTGCACTCCCCTACAGGGATGGCTATTATAGAGACATCCAACTCCTACCTGGAACCACTTGGGGCACAAAGTTGGTGCTCAATAGGTATTTGTTGAATAAAACCTGTGCTAGGTGCTCCGACTATATAAAACCATCATAATGCTTAGGGAATAGTGGGGCCCCCATCACATGGAACACAGCAGAAATGATGATCATAAAAAGAATTTATTGAGGGCTTGGGCTATGGTAGAGTGCTCACCTAGCACATATGAGGCCTTGGGTTTGATCCTCAGAACCACATAAAAATAAACAAATAAAACAAAGATATATCAAAAAAAGAATTTATTGAACATTTGCTCTGTGTAGGATGCTCTTCTAAGCACTACATGAATTCATGTATTTAATCCTTCCAACAAACTTATTATCTTTATTCTACAGATGAAGAAACAGAGGCCCAGAGACTAAGTAACTTATTAAAGATCCCAAAGCTAGTGAGTGGCAGAACCCAAGCAGTCTGGCTTCAGAGCCTCTGCACCAACTAGTGCACACTGTACCAACATTATATGATAGATAAAAAATATAATAGAATATATGTATACCTGAATGCTAAAAATCCCTAATGGCATTGAAATGCATTAACTGAAAGAGGAGTGAATGACCCTGTTCAAAGTATGGTACCATCAAAGACATTCTAAATCCAAGCCTCACATGTCCCCAGTGAGAGCATCCAAAAGCCCTTGTCAGCCCAGGCACAGCCAGGCCCTAGTCATGCCTAAGGACATGTCTCTGCCCTTATCTGATCCACCTGTTCCTCTAGCTTTATATTGAGACCTTACCATCCAAGAAACTGGCAAGTAAGAGCACATGCCTCCTTGACCCTATCCACAGCCTCACCAACAGAGGTCATGTCTACCCAGAGCCAGCATACTGTGAAGATGACTACATACAGTCATATGCCACATAATGACATTTTGGTCAATAGCAATGGTCCTTTACATAAGGTTATACCACCTTGTGATGTTGTAACCAGCTTAGTTTGTGTAAGTACATTCTGATGTTCACACTATCACTAAATCAGCTAACAATGCATTTCTCAAAACATATCCCTGCTATTAAGTGACACCTGGCTATATTGATATTCTGATGAAGCCAGGCCAGGGCATCTTAACCTCAAGGAGCAGAGATCATCACTCTAGGCAGAAAGGTTTTGGAGAATACTCTCACTTTAGCAGCATCTGCCTAGAGTTCCATATGGAAGGATACAAGTTTTGTTCATTAGTGTAGGAATTTCCTTTCAGATGATGCTAAACTGTGTCTGAAGAAGCATGCCCCTTCAAAAGGGCCTTCTTTTTTGTCTGTTTGTTTGTGGGGTTTCTTTGTGTGTGGGGTGGGGTGCAGGGATTGAACTCAGGAGCACTTGACCACTGAGCCACATTCCCAGCCCTAGTTTTTGTATTTAATTTAGAGACAGGATCTCACCGGGTTGCTTAGCACCTGGCTTTTGCTCAGGCTGGCTTTGAGCTTGCAATCCTCCTGCCTCAGTCTCCTGAGCCACTGGGATTACAAGTGTGCACCTCCATGCCTGGCAGAAAGACCTTCTTAAATTACTTTTCTGTATAAGTGAAGATTTGATTGTGAACTTTTTCACACATCTCCAAGCTTTAGGTATGAAGGGGAGCCATCAGTCCTAGGAAATGAGCTTTGAGAATTAACTCCAGAGTGATAATTCAAAACTTCCAGAAAAGGAGAGGGAAGCAGAACACATTAAACAGATTTTGGTCACACATTTCACCCCTCAACCAGCAGTCAGATCAGTCAAATAAATAGGATATCCACTCAAGAGTCACCTGCAAAAGGGCTGGGGATATAGCTCCGTTGGTAGAGTGCTTGCCTTGTGTGCACGAGGCCCTGGGTTCAATCCCCAGCACCACAAAAGAAAGACCTGTAAGAAAAGAGTGATAACCAGATATTTACTTATGAACTAGGGAAAGAGGAAGATCATAAAGGCCTTTTGTCCTTTTTCAGGCAAGGAGACAGGGGTTATCTAGATTTATTTTGTGAAAATCAGCTTAAAAAGGAGAATGTTCACTGATGCTCCCCATCCCCCATGAAACAACTTTAATTCTGACTGCAGGAGAGTATTCAGGGGCATTGTGGAATAAAACTAACACCTCCAAAGAGCCATCAGGGAGCCAGCACTGCATACAGAGCACAGGAGCAGCGTGACCAGCATATGATATCTCTGCCACGGACATTCGTCCAGTGCACTAAGATAACAACCTTGCTTTTCACAGTTTCTTTGTTTCCATAATCTCTAAAATCAAATCCAATTCAAATGTGAGGTATTGAAGGAGAGAGCTCTTTAATGAGCATGGAAAATGAGTGGCAAAGCTCAATCTTTTTTTTTTCTAAAAGCATAAAAGAGAAGTACACAATTAGAAGGATGCATAATTGAAGGTTAATTGAGGAGTCAGGAGGACTTTCAATGTGGTATGTCACTTGGGGAGTCTCTATGACAGTGAAGGTCCAATGAGAAAGAGGCCTATGACTAGAAAAATTATTTCCATCAGCAACACGGAGGAAAAAGGACTAAAGCCACTGTCTGCTTCCGAGGCATGGTTTATGGCAAGCTTTGTCACAGGCTGGCTGTGTGAAAGCCAGAACTCTATATCTGCCTAATGAGATGGGTAATATCATCTTCCTCATCTTTTTTCCTGGGGAAGTTAGAATTCATACAGGTTTTCCATACTTCCCAAGCTGACTCAGCCAGGACCCACATCTTCTGACTCCTTACTCTGTTCTCTGCACTGTCACTCAGAAAAGTGGAGCGTGGTCTTTACAGATCTTTTTCCACCTCACAGAGAAGGTACCCACTGGGTAGGCCAGAGGGAGGCAAAGCCAAGGAGGTGCCTTGCTTAGAGTCTGCACTCCTTCCTCCCCACAACACATCCATGGTGTGGAGGGAATTTCAATTTCAATACACACAGTGAACCCATCTCACACACACACACACACACACGTACACACACAGACACACACACACACAGTACACAGAGATGAGGAAATTGTTCCCAGTCCTGGCTGACATCTTGTCCTGTGGTTTTCTGATCTCTCCCTTCAAAATTCACAGCCCCAGCAGATGGAACCAAAGTTATACACACACACACACACACAAACATGCACACATGCGTGCACACACACACACACACACACACACTCCCTAGCTCTCACCCAAACTGCCTTCCAATCCCCCTGGTGAGTTCTCTCAATGGCTCAGGTTCCATACCTAGATCACAAATGAATTGAGGCAGAGGAGGTACCACTCACTTTCTCCACCATCAACCACTGAGAACCAGCCCTTCATAGTGCAGAGACAGTATATGCCACAGTGGCTCAGCACAGAATTTAGGGTCAAACTGTGTTGGATTCATATCTCAGTTCTGCCTTTTTTCAGGCAATTGCAACTGCTCCAAAAAGCACATTCACACAGTCACCTCCAGGGAAAATATTCACAGATAACACCCAATGAATGACACCCCCCAGGGTTGTAGCATGCCATGGCCCCAAGCCAGTAACCAGACTAATCAGCAGTGAACTAGTAGTGTTACTTGAGAAAAAGCTGATCTCCACTTTCTTTTATTTATGAAGTGTTTACATTAATGTCTACAGCTCTAACTTACTCTAAGGACTAAATTAGATAATATATGTAAAGTGCTCAGCACAGAACCTGGCACATTGGAAACATAATTTCTAACAATTATTATCTTTCAAGTCTCCAAATATGGGGTAATGTCCACACAGGACTGTTAGAGGTATCTGCTCCATAAAAGGAGGTCTACAACCCAGAATTTTCCCCATTCCTATCTGTAAACCTTACTTGATTTTCCAGACAACCTGAAATCTAGGAAACCTAAGTTCTTCATAGAAAGGGGTGAATTTGAGGGGAAATAAAGACAGAGAAGTTTTGGTTAGAATGATATAGAGCAAAGAGCCCATATCTCCACACCATACCACCCTTAACCCATCCATGTGGGCTTAGACATGTATCACCTCATTCTTAGAATAATGGGACATCAGACCCTCACTTATACTAACCAGGGCAAGGGATTTGTGTATGGAATTAGCAAAAATAAAATTTGGATACAAAGAGAAGTAATCCTTTATACTTTTGTTATGCTGTGCACATGGTACAGTTTGTCATATGTTTGCACACTAGTCCTTGTCAACTGGGGTTCCAGGAGAGAGTTGGGCCTAACTCTCGAAGAGAGACATCTTCATACACATGTGCATACACATTACACATAATTAACTCTCTTCCATGCATAGTGCTATCTATGTACTATCCCTAAGAGAAATGAAAAACCAATCACTCCTTTTCTATGCTCTGTGGCTCAGATGAGGAGCCCATGGGGTACATAGGCAGACTTCATTACTTCTAGTTTAAAAATGAGAAAACACTGAGTATAGAGAAGCAAATTAACCAGGATGACAAATCAAGAGCAAACATCAAACTTGGTCTGTAGACTCCAACCCAGGTACTCTCTTGTCACAAACAGGTGAGTCTAAAAAGTGGCTACTTCTAACACCTGAATCCTTAATCACACTAGCAGAATCATCTCCTCAGAGACTTTTAAGGAAGAAGGAATTTAAAGTTTATCTGCCGCAATACTTTCATTTTACAGATGAGAAAACTCATTTTATCAGGTACCATTATAATGTCCACTTCTGTCTAATGAGGATGTTTCCACATCCCAGTTAATAGTCCATATTAATATAACTTTGCTAATGTAGACACAATGGATGGTGTTCAATTTAAAAGGTGCAGAGGAAACAGATGAGTTCACAAATCCTGTCCCTTTAGAGTCATATTTTAGTCCTATGCCCTGACTGGCCACAAACTTAGGAGCTGAGGACAGTCACTTTGTTCTGAAGTTTTATATAATGAAATTAGAGAATTTTTGTTCCATTAAGTTCTCTTCCAACTCTAAAATCCCTTATCTGGGAAAGTACTTTGAGAGGTCAGGTACTTCAGCCACTGTCCACCTCTCTTAGAACTATTGTTTGCTAAAACCAGTTCTAGTCCCAATTCATCCTTCTGCATGTCTATCATTCTGAAGATGACTTTAGTGAAGATACTTATTTAACTTCTGATTAGTGTTTAGGAAAATTTACCTCGAAACAGTGAGATCGGACCTTTGGACAGGAAGATGAGAGTTTCCCTTTCTCCAGACTTAGCCTAGAAAGACTTCAAAAGCTTTGGACTGAAAGTGTAGTATCTACATTCCCATGTCCACACTCGCACGATCATGACCCTCTTCCTTAGACTCCCAAGATTTACTGTTCTAACCTAAGATAGCCCTCGATTCTGAGCCTCCCTGTTCCACGGAAATGATGCTGGGTGCAAGGCATTCCCAGGGGCTCAGTCTATGGGGCTGAAATCCTCTACAAGAGAAAAAAATTCATTGTCCAAAAGGGGAAATCAAAAGCAAGAATTAAAAGGCAAGATATGAAGTCAAGCAGATATAAGAAGAGCTAAGACGTCAGAGAAATGCAAATCAAAACCACCCTAAGATATCATCTCACTCCAGTAAGATTGGCAGCCATTATGAAGTCAAACAACAACAAGTGCTGGCGAGGATGTGGGGAAAAGGGTACACTTGTACATTGCTGGTGGGACTGCAGATTGGTGCAGCCAATTTGGAAAGCAGTATGGAGATTTCTTGGAAAGCTGGGAATGGAGCCACCATTTAACCCAGCTATTCCCCTTCTTGGTCTATTCCCTAAAGACCTAAAAAGAGCATGCTACAGGGACACTGCTACATGGATGTTCATAGCAGCACAGTTCACAATAGCAAGACTTTGGAACCAACCTAGATGCCCTTCAATAGACGAATGGATAAAAAAAAATGTGGCATTTATACACAATGGAGTATTACTCTGCATTAAAAAATGACAAAATCATAGAATTTACAGGGAAATGGATNATAAAAAATTAAAAATAAAAAAAAATTAAAAAAAAAAAGAAGAGCTAAGAAAATGACTGCAGTAATAGGTTGAACAAGACAAAAAAATCATGGAGTTTTACAAATGCAGAACTTTATCACAACTGAGGGTCTTTGATCATTTTTATTTCAGGAAATAAATACAAAATAATTTTAAAAACAACCACAGAACAAACCATTTTTTCATATGTGACTCTCTAAATGGTAAGATGATAACAGAATAAAAGATGAAGTACTTTTATAGGAACTTCATCCACGCCTGCACGTGGGCATGCTTAGTCACGAGGTCATTCTCAGGAATTTAGGGTCTAATCTTTTCCTTCCTTTCACAACACAATTTTTCTATACATTTTCATATATCTAGATCAAGTTCATTTAAGAGAGCTTGAAATGCAAGGATAATCTGTAATAACTAATCATAGTTTCTGAATTTTTAACTACTTGTGATGCTTCATAGGGATTTTTGCACGTAGGATATCTTTTGCTTATGTAAAGTACAGTAGTTTTCATTATGCAGATGTATTTATAATAAGCATAGTTACCTATTAACGATACGGCATTTTTAATCAGAGGTTCACTCACAAATGCTTAGGTGCTATGGAAACTTATTCCTACACTATTTCTTTTAACACTTCTTTGGATCCCAGTGTCTGCCACTCAGGATCAAATGAGTAAGACTTTAGTACCTACTCATTTTCAGCCTTCCTCTAGCAGGAAAAGGATGTAGTGCAAGAAGTTCACAGGGAATCTGGTTTTAATTGGAAACTAAATGTACGTAATCTTATTAGCCCTTTGACATTTCCTAAAAATAAGAAATGAACTCATTTTATGATGGGGACTCTGAAACTTTGGAGGTCAATGTCATTACTGTCAGAGAAGATAAGGGACAGAGAGGCACCAGGTTCAAAACTTTAAAGAAGGTAGTCTGCTCTTGTCCTTGACCACCAGACAGCCTCCTTTCAAAGGCAAATAGTCACCCAGGCTGAACTCTAAGTTCATCCAGGAACTACTTTCAAGTCATGGAGGACTACTTCCACCTGGGTTTTACATAACAAAACCGAGTCCCAGGGCGAACAAGAATGAGTCCAGTGCGGGGCAGGGGGAGGAGAAAGGGAAGTCAAATTCCACATTTGGGTTACTTGAGTATTCACACCATGTGGAATCAGTACCAGAAATCTGGGCATGACCAGCTGATTATAGTCATGAGTTCGAAAGGCAGGACCTTGATCTTCAGAAGATGCTCAACAGAGCACAAGGACATCTACCCACCTGCCTCATCAGCAGCTAGTGGAAATGAGGGACAGGAAACACTCCAATGGCCCAAACAAAATGATTGCACCTCTTTCAGAGCTTTTAGAGAAGAACTATGAGAACTTTTAAATTAAACCATGTGCCCATTCCCCCCATTGAGGAGCTGTAGCGGAAGCACTGTGCTGAAATATTGATGCTGCTTTCAGGTTCTGCAAGGAAGAATTCTGTGATCAGTTACCACAGTCTGCCATTGACACTGAAGTGGAAATAGAGTGGTGCCATTTGTATGTGAATTATGTATTAAAATAACTACTAAAATTAAAATATTATCTCTATTAGATGATTTCTGAAAGGTGTTTGAGAACTGGCATATACCTTTTACTTTTTCAGTTAACATCTAAATATTTTCATCTTGAAAGGTCACAGAGGGTGTGACTTATGGTATATTGCAAATTTCAATATTCTAAAATAAATGCATTTATATTTTAAATATAGACAATGGAATTTAAGTAACATAATCTTGAACACCATTATCCATTGTTTAAAAATACATATGCAATTTTGATAACAGAAAATGTACATCACTCTTTTTTCTTCTTGATTTTAATTTCATTCCATTTGTCTATCAGATTTTATCCTAATATAATATTTTCTTCACATAAAAGTTTCCTACTGATCACCCACTTAACTGTCTGCAATAAAATACACATTATTGAAATTATTTTAAAATATTTGGTAACTATAAGACAAAGTATTTAATTTTTTATAGATTAAATTGAATTATAATTATTAACTTATAATTTATCAAAATAACATGACTATATCAAATTTTTTGAAATAATTATTAATTATAAATGTGACTTTAGAAAAAGAAACTACATTTCCTAATGAGATGAAGAGAATCAGGCTGTTTTCTTTTATTCCAGCTCATCTATCTTGATAAAAACTACTTATTGCTAGAATAAGGCAGAGTTTAGGTTGTGAAAGACTTTGACATGGACAGAAAAGCATATTAGGTATCCTTTCAAAGAAAAGCTGAGTGTTGTCTTGAAGGACTCTCCCATCCCCTATGCAAAAGGTTATAAGATTCTATAAGGGTATGTGCTTTTGATTGTCTTTGACAGTTAATTTTACAATTCTGTTAAATCGTGGCAAATTAAAATTAAATTATTTTTATATTTTATAAAAATATAAACTAATTTTGTCTAATAGAGAAACAACTGATTTTTGCTTTTTAGAAAACATGATTCTACACATTAGATTTCATTGCCCTGTAGGAAATTATAATAACCTGTTTTACATCTATTAGAAAATTCACGTCAGCATTCATGATTGTCTTTATATGTGTATACATGAGCCAGGACTTCTCCTTTTGAAAATAATGCTGTAATAATCAATTGTATTTTTACCTTTCATTTTTATAGACAAAAGCCCTAAGAAACTATCCACATATGTATGTTGAAGGAGTTTATTTATAGCAACGGCATTCTATCTTTGAATGTCTGAGTTATAGGTCAAATCATATAAGAATCTATCATCAAAGAATATTTGTAATTATTTTAGAGCTGAAATTTTAATTTCACCCTTCTTCAGTTTTAGAGTTATTTGTTTTTCAAAATCATGGCTTTTAAACCTCTCTGAACCCCTGGAGATGTTTATATGGTGAGACAATGTACCACAGTAAGACTCAGAATAGGTGAGAGGTCTTCATTCATTTTGTAAAGTGGGAAGGTTGCTGTGAAAAATGGGAGATTGGAGAGAAGACCATAAGCTTATACTAAGAGCAATTTTGGAAAGAATGTTTATAAACTGAAGAGGTAAATAATGATGATAAAAATACCCTAGAGCTGGGCATGGAAGTACATGCCTGTAATTCCAGTAACTCAGGAAGCTAAGGCAGGAGTATTACAAATTCAAGGTCAGCCTGGGTAATTTAGCAAAACTTTGTCTTGAAATAAAATAAAAATGGCTAGGGATGCCTCCTAGTGGTACAGCACTTGTGAGGCCCTGGGTTCAATTCCCAGTATCATTTTGAAATAATATCTTGGAAAGTCTTTGTGAATGACCATGAACATGTATGTCCAGTGTGAAAACCACTCCCAAACTCTTAAAGGAGAAAACTACCCCATGCAGAAGCAGTTAATTCAATAGAATCAGCATAAGAGTCCCCACACTTTGACTTTGATTGCTTCCCAGTTCCCAAAGCTTGACTCCTTTCTGACCCCTACTTCTAGCACTGCCTTGCTGGACTCCCAGTTTCTCCCAGCAACCTCCATACAAACTTTGGGTGCTTTGCCTCTGGCATACGGACTGACTTGGACTTTGATTCATTGATTCTCTGAGGTCACCCTGACTCTCTTGCTTGGCATTCTGCAAAACCTCCCATTATCCCAGAGAGTGTTTACAAAATGCTTTTTAAGCTTTGCCCTCCAAAGCTTTTAGGAGTAAAACCATGGGAGAATAGAGGTCATAGCTCAAAACGCTCCACAAAGAGAGCAAATTTATTAAGTCTCTTGCTTTAGCTTAAACTTTCATTTGAACTTTGCATTCATAGTTTATCAACATTCATCTTAGCTCTTTACACTATGTAGGATTGCTTGCCACTGAATAAAATTGATCCTGGAAGAAGACGTGTCAGAATTATTTTGTGACTTACACTGCTCCCTTGCCATTTCACCAGGAAGTTCTGTTTAAGAGGTATATCATGAAATCACTTAAAATGATGACATGATGTTCACTGAGCCATCCTTAGCAGAGAGCTGGCTCTGGAGGAATAAAGCACAAGTTGAGTGAATTTTGAAGTTGAGAAGAAGATGGATAAGAGAGTTGAGAACATGCAATCCTGTCCACTCCAAATGGACATTGTAATGCACTCCTGGAGAGACAATGGGACATCCTGGAATAGTGGGTGCTTCATGACATAAGGCACTAGAAATATGTAGAGAGAGAAAAAGAAGGGTGCAAAGGAGGCTCACAAAGGGCAAAATTAGATTATTCACAACTGACCAGTCATCCTCCAGATTAACAACTCACATATCATACAGGGAAGAGGCAGAGCTCATGCTTTAATTGACATTTGAAAGCAGCATAACCCAAAATCCAGCCCTCTTTTGAAATGACAGACTTGCTCAGTCCTCAGCCAGCAAAGCTCTGGGGCAGGAGAGCTCTTTAGGAGGTGACAAGAGTAACACTGAGTCTTGCTCACCAGGAAGGACAATGTCAATCACTCCTTTTTATCCCAGGCAGAGTTGGAATCAAATGTTTGCTGTTTTCATGGTTTCAGAGGGAGAAATAAAAATGGCTTGTTATTTTCATTCTTCATTTGCACAGTGGGCAAGAAGTGACACAGCCCAAAAGAGGATGGGCCTTGGAATGACATGCTCTGTTGTGTCCTCACAGCTCCAACAGAGAAGACAGACATGCCCCCAAAGGTGTCACCTACTGTGGATACCAAGTCTTTAGTCTGCTTTTTCAGCCTCTTTTCTAAATCCACTAAATCATGGGCCATCTAAACAATAATATTCTAAGATGGAACAATCACCTATCGAACAAATTTTTGATTCAGAAAATATGTCAGAGCAAGAGGGTAGCAGTCACCTATCTGTGGCCCCAAGAAGTCTGTTTTTTAATGCTTGTGAGATGGCCAATAGCCGTGTTCATTAAATGTGTACACAGTACATATAAAGATTAAACCCATATTATATGCACCCTCTTTTTCTCTTCATCTGCTTGCTTCAAGCATCTTGGTAGACACTAAAAGAAACCCAAAGGAGCAAAAGATTTGGGCTCTGACTTTTAACCATTCTCAAACTAGTTAGGCAAATGGGATTAACTCACTGGTGACTATTATTGAGCAATAAAGATCTTCCAGCCTTAGTATGTTTCATGGGAAAAGAGACAGTTAGCCAAGCCAGAAAGGTAAACAGTGTTTGGATGGCTCTAAGACACAAGACATACCTTTCAAAGTCTAAGCACAGACAGTGGGAAAAAATGACCACACTAAGAGGGACAGAAGCAGGGAAGGGAAGGAAAGGGATGACCATTAAAGACGGAGCCTGACGGGCAAGGACAGCTGTGTCAGGATCAGTGGAAAATAAGCCAGGTTAAAATAAAGAAGGTGGTTCGACAAGATAATGAAAGAGGATATAATTGATTATTTTCTTTTTCTTAAGCTCTTTTTTTTTTTTTGGTACCAGGGATTGAACTCAGGGGCACTCAACCACTGAGCCACAACCCCAGTCCTATTTTGTATTTTATTTAGAGACAGGGTCTCACTGAGTTGCTTAGCACCTTGCTGTTGCTGAGGCTGGCTTTGAACTCGTGATCCTCCTGTCTCAGCCTCCCAAACCGCTGGGATTACAGGTGTGCACAACTACGCCTGGCTAAGCCCTTCTTTTTTAAGGCATGGGATATGGTGTTTTGATGCACATAGCAACTAAGGTCAAGTAAATTAACATATCCATCATCTCACCTAGTCCCCTTCCTTGGGGGGCAGAGAAGGGGGTTAGTTCAATCTACTCTCTGGACATACTTCCCATAAATGATATAATATTATTGACTATAGCCCTCATGCTATATGTTAGATCTCTGTCCTTAGTCAGCATATATAATTGTGTCTTCATATCCCTTGATCTATATTGCCCCATTTCCCCCACCCCTGATAACCACCTTTCTGTTCTGTTTCTATATATTTGATCTTTCTTTTTCTAGATTCCACATGTAAATGAGATCATGCAGTATGTTTCTCTGACTCATTTCACTTAATGTCCTCTAGGTCCATTCATGTTGTAAATGGCAGGTGTCATTTTTTTTATTTATATTTCACACAACTTCTTTTCCGTTCACCCATAACAGACACTTAGGTTGCTTCTAAATCTTGGCGCCTATGAATAGTGCTTCAATGAGAATGGATGTACAAATGTTTTTTGTGTTCTTGATCTTAATTGTTTTGAATATACTCAGATAGTTCTGGCTTTAATTTTTTGAGGAATCTCCATACTGTTTTCCACAATGGCTTTATCAATTTACATTTCCACCAACAATGTGTACACTTGTTCTCTTATCTATCCCAACAGATATAAGGTAACATCTTCTCATGGTTTTGATTTTCACTTCCCTAATATTAGGCACCTTTTCATATACCCCATTAATATGTGACACAGTTTAGTTATTGTGAATTGTGCTGCTATAAACATTGATGTGTCTGTGTCCCTGGAGTAGGCTGTTTTTAAGTCCTTTGGGTATAGTTTGAAAAGAGGAATAGCTGTGTCAAATGGTGGTTCCATTCCCAGATTTCCAAGGAATCTCCATACGGCTTTCCAGATTGGCTGCACCAATTTGCAGTCCCACCAGCAATGTATGAGTGTACCTTTTTCCCCCACATCCTCGCCAACACTTATTGTTGTTTGTCTTCATAATAGCTGCCATTCTGACTGGAGTGAGATGATATCATAGAGTAGTTTTGATTTGCATTTCTCTGATTGCTAGAGATGATGAATATTTTTTCATATATTTATTGATTGATTGTATATCCTCTTCTGAGAAGTGTCTGTTCAGATCCTTCGCCCATTTTTGATTGGATTATTTGCTTTTATGGTGCTTAGCTTTTTGAGTTCTTTATATACCCTATAAAGTGCCTGTCTGGTATTTTGATTTTTTTGCTATATTTAATACCATCTGGATGCTCACTTAGTAGATTATGCTTCTATTGAGCTTTCTCTATTTGGGAGTTTGGGGATTTGTTTTTGTGTTTCTCTGTGTATAGTTTATCTTTGAGTAGCCATTGTAGTGCTGGCTTGATTGCCATGAATTCTTTTAGTTTATTCTTGTCATGGAAAGTTTTTATTTCCCCCTCAAATTTGAAACTGAGCTTTGCTGGGTATAGTAAATTTGGCTGACAGTTGTTTCCTTTTAAAGTTTGTAATAGCTCATTCCAGGCCCTTCTTGATTTTAGGATCTGAATTGAGAAATCAGATGTGTGCCTTATTGGTTTGCCTTTAAGTGTGATCTGATATTTCTCTCTTGCAGCTTATAATATTCTTTTCTTATTTTCTATGTTAGGCATTTTGATTGTGGGATGTCTTGGAGAATTTCTCAATTGAATATTTGGGGGTCCTGAATGCATCCTTTTATACAAATGTCTGTCTCATCTTTGAAATGGAAAAAATTTTCTCTAAATTATTGAAAATGTTCTTAATGCCCTTAGTTTGTATGTTCATGTTCTCTTCTATCCCAGTGATTCATCTTTTGATATTGTCCAAGAGTTCTTAAATATTCTGATCTTGATCTATATATTTTTCCCTTTATTGCATTCTGTGTATTTAGTTTATATACCCTGTATTCAAGGTCTTAAGTTTGTTTTCAGGAGCTGGAGTTATATTTTTCTATGTAATCTAATATGTCAGTAATGCTATCAAGCAAAATTTTTTTAGTTGTAGTTGGACACAATACCTTTATTTTATTTATTTATTTTTATGTGGTGCTGAGGATCAAACCCAGGGCCTTGCACATACTAGGCAAATGCTTTTCAGCTGAGCCACAACCCCAGAACTCAAGCAATTTTTTAAATTTTATTGATTGCATCTTTCATTTCCAGGAATTATAATTGATTTCTTTTCACTATTATATTTCTTTATTGAAGTAGTCTTGCACTTGCTATATTAGCTTTCTTTTTTCATTCCTTAGATCTTCTTTTAGTTTATTGAAAATTTTTATAATAGTTTTTCATAATCTTTGTCTGGGATTTGTCCACATCACTATCAGTGGGATCCTTTTTGGGGGGATTGTAAATTTTAGAAGGTAAGATTTGTTTGCCTGTTTCTTCATGTTTTCTGAGGTCTTGCACATCAAGATGGGTCCCCCTTTCCCTTTTTTATGCATGTCCATTATGTGTAATTTTCTTATTTGTTCTGGAACTTCTCTCTGTTCTGGATATATGAGTAGATGTCAAAAGGTGAGACCTGAGATTCCTCTATGATTGTTTCTCCTTGGGTGTTTGATATTGGTTTGGGGTTTTTGTCTTCTCAATTCTTTAAATTGGAGTAACATTAAGACTCAGTTGGGGCTAGACTGTATGTAGGGAGAGATTCACTGTTGCTTGGTTGAGATGTGAATATTTCTCAGCAGCAGAATCTCTATTCTGTGATTTAAAGTGTCCCAAACGCTTTCCAGGCAGTGGAAATCGAGGACTAGAACAAATGTCAGCAACAAATGTATAGCCTTAGGATAAATGCCCAAGGTCTACTTTGACATCTATAACACTAATTGCCACTATATAGGAATGATGGGTTCAACACTTAACAACAGTACCAACAATAAAAACCCATGAACCAGATCTAGCATCTGACAGCATGTGTCTGCTATGTTGTCCACTATATTTATAATCACAAAAGCTTGAATGATAAGGAATTACATAACCTATGTAATTTGTATTATTTAGTGGGATTACAGTTTCTTAAGTAAGAAAAAATAGGGTAGGAAGATTAAAGGAAGTTTGAAGTGTTTGAAAAAGTGAACAAAAGTGAGGCAGGAGATCGGAAGCACGTATCAGCTGTAAAGAAAAAGGAATAACAAGTTAACTGAAAGTCATTTAAAAAGAGAGGAGGAGGAGGGAAGAGGAAAATTTATCTATTACTGGAGGAAGAGAGTCAAGAAGGGTAGATAGGAGGGCCCAGAACCTAAGTATAAATGAACCACCAAATGTATGATTGAAACAACTTGAACCCTCATATAATTGTAACCCATATAAGTCTAATTTAGGCTAAATAATGAACAAATGAAGAAGAGAGCTATTAATAGATAAGTTAAATGAATGAATACACACACAGAGAGAAACCTATCCACACAGTGAGAGCATAAACAAACACATATACACTCTCATATACACAAAATCATGCGTAATGAAAAAGTGAAGAATAACACCATAAAATGTTTGAAAAAATGGAAAAATTTAAAAAGCATAAAATGAAAATATGGAGAAAAAAAGAAAAAGAAAAAAATCTTAATGAGACATAGAGGGCTTATTTCTATGGTAGTGGTCGGATGGATTCTCCATCTTCATATTTTTTTTTAAATTTTTATTGTTGGTTGTTCAAAACATTACATAGTTCTTGATATATCATATTTCACACTTTGATTCAAGTGGGTTATGAACTCCCATTTTTACCCCGTATACAGATTGCAGAATCACATCAGTTATACATCCATTGATTTACATATTGCCATACTAGTGTCTGTTGTATTCTGCTGCCTTTCCTATCCTCTACTATCACCCCTCCACTCCCCTCCCCTCCCCTCTTCTCTCTCTACCCCTCTACTGTCATTCATTTCTCCCCCTTGTATTATTTTTCCCTTTCCCCTCACTTCCTCTTGTATGTAATTTTGTATAACCCTGAGGGTCTCCTTCCATTTCCATGCAATTTCCCTTCTCTCTCCCTTTCCCTCCAACCTCTCATCCCTGTTTAATGTTAATCTTCTTCTCATGCTCTTCATCCCTACTCTGTTCTTAGTTACTCTCCTTATAGCAAAGAAGACATTTGGCATTTATTTTTTAGGGATTGGCTAGCTTCACTTAGCATAATCTGCTCTAATGCCATCCATTTCCCTGCAAATTCTATGATTTGTCATTTTTTAATGCGGAGTAATACTCCATTGTGTATAAATGCCACATTTTTTTATCCATTCGTCTATTGAAGGGCATCTAGGTTGGTTCCACAGTCTTGCTATTATGAATTGTGCTGCTATGAACATCGATGTAGCAGTGTCCCTGTAGCATGCTCTTTTTAGGTCTTTAGGGAATAGACCAAGAAGGGGAATAGCTGGGTTAAATGGTGGCTCCATTCCCAGCTTTCCAAGAAATCTCCATACTGCTTTCCAAATTGGCTGCACCAATTTGCAGTCCCACCAGCAATGTACAAGTGTACCCTTTTCCCCAAATCCTCGCCAGCACTTGTTGTTGTTTGACTTCTAATGGCTGCCAATCTTACTGGAGTGAGATGGTATCTTAGGGTGGTTTTGATTTGCATTTCTCTGACTGCTAGTGATGGTGAGCATTTTTTCATGTACTTGTTGATTGATTGTATGTCCTCCTCTGAGAAGTGTCTGTTCAGGTCCTTGGCCCATTTGTTGATTGGGTT
>NW_026000016.1:25589117-25674576 GCF_001458135.2 Marmota marmota marmota | reverse complement strand
GTAATTCATTGTCGAAGTGATCTTTCATTGTCTGATTTTGCTGTTTAATGTCTTCCTTGATACTCCAGATCATCTGAAGCATGTAAAACCTGAATTCTTTATCTGACATTCCATTTGCTGCAGCTTTTACCTCTTCTAAAGTTGAGTTGACCTGCATTGCTTGTGGTCCTTTCTTTCCTTGTCTTTTCATACTGCTCGCGTTTCTTTCTGCTTGGTGAAACTGTTGTGTTATTGAAATTTTCCCCCTATACATTTATATTGCTCTTGTATAGTTGAAAAGTCTCCCTTGCAGGGGCGGGCGGCGGCTGTGCTCCTCCTCCTATTGGGGTGATCTGTCTACCACGCTGACGGGGCCGCTGGGCCTGTTCTGCTGGTCAGTCGCAGGTCTGCCTATCTTGCAGGCACGGGCGGCGGCTCTGCTCTGCCCCTACTCCAATTGGGGTGACATGACTACCACACCGGCAGGCCGCTGGGCCTGTTCCGCCGGTCCGTCGCAGGTCTGCCTACCTTGCAGGCGCGGATGGCAGCTCTGCTCTGCCCCTACTCCAATTGGAGTGACGTGACTACCACGCCCTCCATCTTCATATTTATTTTTGGCTCTGTATTTTTGTCCACTGTCCTTATGTTCCTCACCTAGCTGCTAGCTCGGTATAGCAGCCTTTGGCTTCCAATCTCCCAGAATTGGGTAGGATAGCCTAGGAACTGATGATGTCTTGGGTGATCCCATAGTTAGGATGATGCAGAGTTCTGGAATGGGGTTTCCAGTTGTTAAGTTTTGGACTTTGATGGGTTTCTGGATTTGGGTTTCCAGTTGTTAAGTTTTTGGACTTTTGATGAACTTTGTAGGTGGGATTTGAGATTTGGCCCATTTGTCTATTGATGTGGAGCTTCCTATCTCTGCCAGTCTTCTACATCTCCGGGGATTCCAGAAAAATCCACTTTTAGGGCATAAGGACTAAGCCTCCACAGATTTAACCCTCACCTCTATGGAAGTGACTTTCCAGTATCCTCCCTAGAGTGCAAATATGCTTGTTTGGCCACAGTGAACATCTTCGCAATAGCTCTCCTAGGGTGCCAGCTATTATGGGATTTTTCTCCCTTGGGATCCAGAGGCTGGGTGGTCCAGGAAAAATGTTCTTTGTGCCTGTTTCAGTCTCTGGTTCAGGGACTCTCTGAGAAATTTTTTCATGGACTCCTTTATGAGATCTCAGTGTATATCATCCTCTCATTCTCACACTTAGCTACGCCAGCTGTGCTGGAACAGCTTTGGGCTCCAGGAACATTTTCCTCACCTGCCAGCATGTTGTGCACTTCCAAAGGGCTGCCCAGGAGCAGGATGGGGTGGAACAGGAGGAGGGGTTTCCTTGCTGCATTCCCAAAGGGATCGCCGTCACCACCCCCAGAGCGGATACGCTTACCCTACCAACTCTGTGTCCATTAAAATCAGCCTTTCTCTGTAAACCACAGATTGCCCTAGATCAATCTTTCTTTTTATTTTATAATTTCTTTATCCACTAGCCATGCAGTTCCTTTTGTTTGAACTCCCCGCTCAGCTCTGCTGGTGGCAGGAGCTGGCATGTCTCTAAGGTATTATTTATTATGCTCAAGTCTATGATTTTTTTTCAATTCAGTATTATGGTTGAGTGAAGTTCCTTTGTTACTTCAGCTCGCTGAGGAGCAATCTTCCCACTTTATAAGTCTGGTGCTAAGGAACTGCTGGGCTGTGCTTCCTTTCTCTACTCTGCCATCTTGCCCCCTACCACTCATCATTTCTTCCTTTGACAACAAATGGTACTTTTAACAGATCTTATGGATGGGATTGATTCCTTCTGTATTGCACTAAAGCTATTTCTGATGGAGCCACCCACACCAATAGCTATGTGCCATGCACTATATACATAGTAAACAATAAATGCTTTAATTAAGTGGAATTGAGTCTGCCTTGTTAGCTTCAAGTCAATAAGTACAAATAATCATTCCAATGATCGAAATATTTGGTCCATTGATTCCAGGAAACATATAACCTACCAAAGCTTACCTAACTTCTACTTTTTTCATAAACATTGACACAAAATAGCTTTCTGTACCATTGTACTTCACAACAAATAGAAATATGAATGTTGCAGGCTGGGATTGTGGCTCATTGATAGAGCACTTGCCTAGCATGTGTGAGGCATTGAGTTCAAATCTCAGCACTGGATATAAATAAATAAAATCAAGTCCAAAAAAGAAGAAGGAAATATGAATATTGCAACAATTCCCAAGAGATACAGAGGCAGAGAAAATAGGTGGCTAATAAAGGATCCAGGGGCCCAGTCTATATTACTAAAGCCTTAATAGAATAGCAGAGTTACCACACCCTTGACACCATCATGACAACCTCCTTTTTCTATCCCTCTGTGAAAAGTTTACTTCCAGGTCCTTCTAACCACATCATGTTCTCATCAATCACTGTGGTATTACTGAATCTGCTTAGACTCACAGTCTATTGCTACAATGACAACAAAAGGGACAATATTGCAAAATCTAATGCATTATTGATGCACTCCATAATGAAGACCCATTCAGTAATTACATTCCCTCCTATTAAAAATGCAGAAACATGTGTGACAAGAATTTAAAAATTTCTTAACAGCAGAAATAAATTTGAGTATTCTCTAATTTGAATGCATTGTTGTTGTAATGTTGGGAATATTTACCTAGGATACTTATAAGCACCATTACCTTAGCATAAATATTGTGATTCTCTGCTTACATTTATATTCTTCATAACTCCCTTCCCATGCCTCCACCACAAATCCCTGCTTGTGACCCATCCTCAGCAGAAGACCCCCACTTATAGTCAGAGGCTTAGGACATGCTAAGGTGAATAATGACAAAGTCAAAATCCCAAATGAAATTCAAACAGGGAAGACTTCCAATGTACTGTCTATAATGGAAAATAGCCCATGTAACAATTGGAGGTCTTTATCTATCTGAGAGTGCCCTCCAGAATGTCTATGAAACTCTTTGCTGTATTTTGGCTTTTTCAAGAAAATCGGAAGGATTGTCTATACGAGGGTTATGGAGAGGAATTGTAAGATCTTTTCAGCTATGAGATTTCTCAATATTATATAGAACTCCATCATATTCTATAGAGTCAGCCATCATCCCTGCCTGACCCCACTCTGCAAGGAAAGTCACATGAACACATATAATTGGAAACCATGCATAATCTGAAAATTTGTACCTATTTGGCCTTGAGGTACTTGTGCATTCAATAATATTTGCTAACATATTTGCATTTCTTATTTTGTCTCATTATGCTGGCGGTGGAATGGGTCTGCATTTCCTAAGTCCACACCAATTTATTTTGACAAGACCACATGCTAGAATAGACTGCCTATAATGGGAAATAGTATCTGGCTTGCCGGTGGATAATCAAGTTTAAAAAATTAAAAAAAAAAAACTTGTGCATCAGGACCCAGGGGAGTAATAGTTGATTTCTACCGGACACTGTTTAATCCACAGTCACAGTGCTTGTGTGTCTTGCTCTGGTAGTAACCTAAAGTCAGTCAACTACAACTCTGGATACTCTTTTCAGTTACTTTACTCAGCTTTGAAATAAAATGCTTTTTGCATTTCTTAAAAATTTGAGCAGTGAAGAATAACATGTCTCACAATTAATAAGTGGCATTTCAATGCTGAGCAGCGGTGCTTGCATGAGCTTCCAGTCTGGTGGATTGGAGAGGTCTCGTAAATAAAATTTTTATTCAGCAAAAATAAATCCATAGTGGTCTCTAATTGAGGGTAGACAGTGGGGAAAAAAGAAAGTGAGGAAAGCCAATTCTTGTCATTTGTACACCAAGAAAGGTTGCATTCAATCTGGGAGGTGGAAAAATTCCTGGGTACAAATGAAAAACAACAAAAATGGCATGTAAGTAATTTTGCCATTCTTTTCACTAATGACTTTTCACAAGCATCAAAAGGCAGAGGATGAGAACAAGTAGGAGAATAATCATATGGTAGCAGCTAGATATTTCCAGCCTCAGGGTTCAGGTTATTTTCTTCCATATTTTCTGTACTAAAATGGGACTTTCTAGATGATAGGAGAAAAAATGTGGTATCTTGCTCATGATTGGTTAAACCAGGTGACTGTATCCTGTTTCCACCTCAGCTAGATACACTGCATGTAACTGATTTCTGATACTAACTAACCAATTAGCAAGTTAGCATCCAACTTCACAAGTTCAGCAGCTCAGTCCCGGACAAGACTGCTCTTACTTCAGATGTCAGCCCCAAGTCCTCAGGATCCCCTAGTTACCCACACTTCTGATGAACTGGCTTCAAATTTGGGGATTTTTAATTCCTTTGGGTTTGTTGACTTGTTAGAATGACTCACAGAACTCAGAAATGTGCCCTACATTTAAAGTTTTACTTCAAAGAATAGACACAGGGTGAGGTCTAGGGGGACACACAGGGCTTCCATTCTCTTCCCCTGCAGAATCATGGCACATAATCCTCGTATATAGATGTACACAGGAATCTCCAATGAGCTGCAGCGTGCAAGAGTTTTTTGTTGTTGTTGTTATTTAATTGATTTTATTTTTTAAATACATGACAGTGGAATGCATTACAATTCTTATTTCACATATAGAGCACAATTTTTCATATCTTTGTATATAAAGTATGTTCATGCCAATTCATGTCTTTATACATGTACTTTATTTTTTTGCATTACAATTCTTGTTACATGTATATAAAACAATTTTTCATATCTCTGTTTGTATATAAAATAGTTGACACCTAATTTGTATCTTCATAAAATGTACTTTGGATAATGATGTCCATAACATTCCACCCTATCCTTGCTAATCCCCTGCCTCCTTCCTTTCCCTCCCACCCCTCTGCCCTATCTAGAATTCATCTATTCCTCCCATGCTCCCACTCCCTACCCCACTATGAGTCAGCCTCCTTATATCAGAGAAAACATTCAGCATTTGTTTGGGGGGGATTGGCTAACTTCACTTAGCATTATCTTCTCCAACTCCATCCATTTAACTGCAAATGCCATGATTTTATTCTCTTTTATTGCGGAGTGAAATTCCATTGTGTATATATGCCACATTTTTTTATCCATTCATCCATTGAAGGGCATCTAGGTTGGCTTCACAGTTTAGCTATTGTGAATTGTGCTGCTATAAACATTGATGTGGTTATGTCCCTGTAGTATGCTGTTTTTAAGTCCTTTTGGTATAGATCATGGAGAGGGATAGCTGGGTCAAATGGTAATTCTATTCCCAATTTTCCAAGAAATCTCCATACTGCCATTTGGGGGGGGGTATTTAAATGCCTAGAGCAAATTTATTTGCAAAAACTAGAAACAAGCAAAATTGGCTATCAACAGGTAAATGGAATGATAAATACCGCTATATTGAGAATGATAAATAATAAATGGAATGATAAATGCTGTTATATACAATAACTTTCCCAGCAAGAAAACGAAATAAATCAGTAATACACACAACAAAATAGCTACATCCAGTAGACATAATGCTTCACAGGGTCTAAATGTTTACCTTAAAGAGAAACCTCCAAATAATCATGCTCACACTTGGCCTTTCTGAGAAAGAATCCCCATCCTGAAGTTATTTAGGAGTCCACCTTGAGTCACCTCATCAGCACAATAAAGACACTCCTCTCACTCAGGAAGTTTGGAGTCTGAATCTCTATGCCAGGAACCAGGGACAAAGACCAGATAGATTCTTAATTATACCATATTCAGTTTTTCCATAATCTGACATAAACATTTTGAAAATGCCATCCACCTGACCTTCACACATCTCTGCCTTTCTAAGATACAAAGCAGCTGCCATCTGTAGCAAAGGAGAAAGGATGGGCAGAATCACTGAGCCCAGGTTCTGTCTTCACTTCTTACCTAGGCTCAAATGAGGACAAACCTAGAAGTGAAGCCCTGAGTTTATTCTATTTTCAGATATAAGGCTCTAGCATGGTTTCAGTGTAAGTAGTCTTTCTTCTTTGTTAGTGCCTCTTAACATTATTGATATTATTATGTGCTAGCCACCATCCTAAGCACTTTTATGTGTACTGAATCTTCAAACCCCTCAGCTATCCTTTAAGATATAAACTCATCCTCTCTTTATGGGCATTTAGATTATCTCCAATTTCCTTCTTAATGAAACAAAATTACAATGAAAGATAAGAGCAAATCCAAGGATGTCTTGAACCAACACTCCATTCCCTCCCCGTCTTTTGCTTATGGACATGGTAGAACCACAGATACCATATAATGTTAACCAGGAAATAGTTAGAGACTCTGCTCTTGGCAGTGTTAATCATGTTGTGCAAAAAGCTTCTTGCATCTTGTACCTTATGTTTCTACTCAGCGCAGAGGCTACGAACTCAGGAAGCTACACTTCCTATTAAAAAAAAGTAGAAAATAAACCTTTTCAATATTGTAAAGCAACAGAGAACACAGAAATAAAACACCCACACGATTAGCCAAAACAGAGTATATAAACTGGAATAAAACCTAAGACCTAACCTGTGCCTTTCATGAGGAGAAAGGAGAAAGCCTAGGTATCCTAGAGTAAGAAGTCATATGTGGGCTGTGGTTGTGGTTTAGCACATGCCTGGTATGTGTGAGGCACTGGGTTTGATTCTCGGCACCATGTAAAAAAATAAATAAATAAAGGATATACTTTGATGTTTAGCCAAAAAAAGAAGAAGAAGAAGAAGAAGAAGAAGAAGAAGAAGAAGAAGAAGCAGCCATATGTAACTGTCCCTTTTACCTTTTAATGATATCACCTGAGCAAGATTCTGCATTTTCTCAAGTGGAAAATTCAAGAAGGCATAATCATCTGGGGCATACATAGGAAGACTACATATGCAAATGTTTCCTAAAATAATGTGGAATACCAGCTAGTGATATCTTTCAAATTCTTCATCTCACACATCCGAGTAGCCAAAGGTGTTTGTTATCTTCTTTTCTATGTAATACTTCATTCTGGCACTTAGAATCTGCAATTTGGTTCCTCCAGTAATAGAGGATGCAGTTGAAGAAAAATTATCACCATTTTACAGATAGAGAAAGCACGGAAAAATAGAGAAGAGTGTGAACAGGTGGATATATCTGAAGACACTTGGCTAGGAGAACTAGAACACTGCTGATTCCCAGCTAATACCTCTTTTTTGGCCATTTATATATTTGTTTTAAGGTGTTATGCACATCAGCAGGATGTTCTATCATCTCTGGTCTGGAGGAAAAGATATAGCAAAATGCATCATCACCATAATTATCATCTACCCATTATTTCTAAACCAATTTCCCCTTTTTGCCTGTGGTGACTTAATTTCCTATAATAATTAGCTGCAACACAGGTCTATGGAGTATAGACCCATAATTAAGCTGCAAGATAAATAATGGTCCTATATTCTTGCCTCTCCTGGAGGTAGTAGCCCATGGCTTGCCAGGAACCATACTCCAAAGCAGCAGGCTTTACATCAAACAAATGAACCCCTATATCTGAACTGAAGGGCAAGATCAAGGGATGCTCAGTGTTACTCTGCTGGCCTCCCTATCTGGAGAGTCCAAAGACCATGATCAGCAAACTGAAAGATTATAAAGTTGAATTGTTCTAAGGCACTTTGTATGGTCATTTATCAACCTTATAAATCACTCAGCAGGACGCTTGCATTATCATTATAACATTTTCTATGCAGAATGGAATAGCAGCAAAAGGGCAGACTCAGATTTCAAAGTGCTGGTTTCTGGTCCAAGCCATGACATGTTCTTACTATGAGACCCAGCAAGTCTCAACCTCTCTGGGCCACAGTTTACTCATCTGAAAAATGAGGGTAAAAGATACCTAATTTGTCTACTTCTAAGACTGCCAGGAGAATCAAACAAGATCATTCACGTAACAGTGTTTGTGAACTCTTAAGATGTGACATAAATCTGGTTTCCATGACATGATGATGACGGTGACTGATTGATTCAATGATTGATGGTATCCTTCACAGATCCAGCACATCTTATTACCATATTCTTGTTCAGCGAGCAGAATAATCGTGATTTGAAGTTTGTGAAACAGATCTACTTCTCCCAGGATTTTCTTTTCTATTAATGAGATCGTAAGATGTAAAGCATCCCTGTAAAATGCCTGCAGGGAAATTTCATGGTGGGAAGAGACTGGATTCCAGAATTTCTGCTTCTTCAAGATCAAGTCAAGAGGCAATGACAAGGTTTTATCATGTCTAGTTGCTAAAGATTCATATTCGTGATCAGCTAGTCAAGTTCATGGGTGTGTCTCTCTGTTTATGTACTCCTCTTAACTAAGCTAAAATTTTCAAGTAAAATGAGTTATCACTAACACTGTTAATTTTGAAGGTAGGTTTGCTGAGCCCAACTTCCTGGCTTGATAAGTAATATCTTGCAAATTTAAATGTAATTTACAGAATTTCAAGTATAATTTCATTTCTTAAATCCTATAAAGATGAATGTCCTTGTTTTAGGAAACCATCATAGATACCATGAATTTTCTAATCACTCTTAACAAAGATATTAATCCCAAAAGATCAATGCAACTCTCTCTTCTGACAAGAGTAGAGTTTTATGGGACAATGTGCCAGGTGGTCCCCATAATTCAGTTCCCTGGGACCCAGAATGGAACTATGAGGAACAGGATAAAGTCACAGTAGAGAGGCCAGTCTTATGGTTTTAGCTATGAGGTGTCACCCCAAAGCTCCTGTGTAAAACAATGCAAGAATTTTCAGAGTGAAAAGACTGGGTTATAAGAGGTATAATCCATTCATAATTAATAAGTAATTAATCTGCTGATATGGATTAACTGGACAGTAACTGTAGGCAGGTAAGGTTTACCTGGAGGAAGCAGATCACTGGGGATGTGCCTTTTGGGTTTATACTTTGTGGTTGCCCTGTCCTGAACTGCTTTCCTCCACCACGCCCTTCCACCATGATGTTCTATCTCACTTTGGGCCCAGAGGTATGGAGTTGCTTGATAATGGACTGAACCTCTAAAACCATGAGCCAAAATATATTTTTCCTCCTCTTATTGTTCTTGTCAGTTCTTTTAGTCACAGCAAAAAAAAAAAAACTGACTAAAACAGCCAGTGAGGAGATTCACATAGCATGTCCTTCTCCAGAGGTTATAAAGCCAAGTTGGAAATGAATGTCAAACCCGGTTGTCAATCCTGAGACTTTGACCAGCGATGCCATAAAAGCAGTGGGCCAAAAAAGGAATGCCACTCCATCAGGAATAGAGACCTGTGGGAGCATCCTGTCAAATTGCCAGCATGCACTTACTAATAGGAGCCAGGTTCCCTTTAACAGATTAGAACAATAGGAATACTTTGCTAATTGCAAGGTTCCAGAAATCTGCTCATCTGAATACTTTTTAATAATTTATTTTAAATCTTCAGCTCTACTTTTTAATACAGAATCAAAAATGTACAGTGTGGGACTAGCAGGTACCTAATCAACCTTCCAGGCTCCTTCTTTCTCTAAGTAAATAAGGGTCTATTCTCAAGAAGTCCAAAGACTATAAATGCACAGCTTTTCCAGGTGATTTCTGTATAAACTAGGGGAGGGAGTTAGAATTCCTAGCTTTTCTAATACATCAAATTTGGTTTGTTTTGTTTTTCCTTTTTAAGGGCACAAACAGGAACCATATATTTTTTAAATTATACAATAGAGGTTGTGCAGTCAAGTCTAAACTTCACTGAATTTGTTTGTCAAACAGGAAGACAGACGCTCCCTAACATCCACTCAGAAGGGGTGCACAATTAGAACTGAAAGCCCTATGGTACACAGTCCAGCAAGACGCCTCATGGCTTAAAACAGGAGGTGAAGATTGGCGCCCCCTTGAGACTGGCAACACACCAGCTCTTACAAGGAGGTTCAGCACCGAAAATCTCCCCTTGCAGAAGTTCACAGTCTTTAGGCAAACCATTCTGAAATCAACCCTTCTCTGAGCCCTTCCCCAGAGACAGAGTTGGGAATACTACCAAGAGTCATTATCATCCCTCCGAAAAATGAATCCTAGCAGCATTTTTACACTGCTACCAGGATTGGGTTTTTTCCTCTAAGTTAGTTTAAGACACATCCTACAGTGCTAGGCTTCTGGAGTCTTTGTTTAGACTCCTAATTTCCCAATTATCTTCCCATCTCCTTAAGATTGTCAATGGGAATCTTAATAATCATGGACTGAACCTCTGAAACCATGAGCCAAAATATATTTTTCCTTCTCTTATTGTTCTTGTCAGTTCTTTTGGTCACAGCAACAAAAAAGCTGACTAAAACAGCGCGCGCGCACACGCGCACACACACACACACACACACACACACACACAGAGCTCACTGACAAATGTCTCTTACCCTGTCTGCTGCAGTATCATTTGCATAGTGAATTATTTTTTTAGGCAGGAATTTTTTAAGAATTCAGCGTTCACATATCAAATATCCCTTGCAGGCATCCCCTTTATTGTGTGGATTCATTTATTGAACAGTGCTAGTAGTAGTAGCAACAGCAGCTAATAGCTGATGTTTATTGGATGCCTCCTGTATATTAAATATTGTTCTAAAAACTTGCACATAGTGTCCAAGCCTCATTTTGACTCAAGTTTTGCTTTCCTTCTACAGATGCTAAAACTGGAGACTCAGAGTTTGGGCACATGCTCAAGGTCATACTGCTCACCTACAGTGTGACAGAGCCAGGATGTAGGCTCCAGTCCATCTTGGTCCAAAGCCTGGGCTCTTCACACTGTTTCCCACATGTAGCCCTGCTCACAGTGAGAACAAGGTGGAGAAAGGAACATGGGATCCAAGCCTAAGGTGTTGGTGAGCTAAATCTTGTCAGAAATAATTTATGACCAAGGGTATTGGGTTGAAATAGAGTTGGCTTCTTTGATGGCTTTTTTTTTCTGCTTGCAGACATCTCTGGCTCTCTGAGTGCTTTCCTCTTTTCTTAATCCACATTTGAGCATGTGAACATTGCACATATGAATAATATCTCTTCATTTGCATCTCACTAAGGCAGAAGTCAAAATGCTCTGGAGTATATTATTCTTCTGCCACTGTTTGTTCTCCTCTGCTTGGCCTGCTCATGGCTGTTTGCATTTTTGTTTCCAGTTCAGTTGTGTAGAATACAAATGCACTTGTTCTATAATTGAAAATAAATCTGGAGAGGGGTTGAGTTATGCAGTATATGAGGAAAGCATACTGTTCCTGGGGGGACATTTCCTGTGCTAATATACACAGAATGGTTTCATAATCTGTTGTGAATAAGATGTGAATGGCAGCCCCCAATAATCTAAATTAAAATTTAAAATTTTTTTTTCAGTACTGGGGCTTGAACCCAGGGTGGTTTTATACTGAGCTACAATCCCAGCTGTTTTCACTTCTCATTTTGAGACAGGGTTTTGCTAAATTGCTGAGGATGGCTTTGAACTTGTGATCTTCCTACCTCAGCCTCCCAAGTAGCTGGGATTACAGGTATGCAACACTGCACCCAGCTAGAAAATATTTTTTTTCAATCAAAAATAACAAAATTGGGAATACTATTAGTGGAGCATTCTAGCTATATAAACTATGTTATTTAGTAATAGGCTCTGCATCTCCAGATTAGCTTTCATTTTATGAACCTAGATATAAATAAACGTTGATCAATTTAACATTTTACTTTCCTCTACCCAGAACAATGCTCCCCTGTCCTCACTTTCTTCCCTACTCTGCTTCTCCCTCCTCTGGCTAACCTCACTCATCTTTGGGGGCTCATGTCAGCTCTCACTTCCCCCAGACATCTGACTCTAGTATGGGCTAAGAACTCACCTAGAAAGTAGAATGAATCAGACATAACTTTCCTATGTTCATATATAAATATACCACCAGTGAAACTCCGCATCATGTACAACCACAGGAATGGGAAGTTACACTCCAATATGTCAAAATACAGTCTACTGTCATGTATTTTATGTCTAAAAAGAACAAATAAAAAAATTTAAAAATAAATTAAAAAAAAAAACCTTTCACCAATCCCAAAGTCAAAAAAGACCTCACCTATAGGTCCCCAAAGCACTCTAAGTTCCCTGTCATCATCATTCACTGAGAACCTCCTCACAGTCCTTCTTTCTACTCTTATTTCTAATCAGATCTCAGGAATTATGCTTGTTCATGGACAGAAACCACTTGTGTGACGATATGCCAACAGTGAGGTCTTGAAAATCATGGGCACCCATCTTCATAGCCATATTCTAGGTTTTTCCATCACCCAAAACTCTGGAACCCTGATATTCTACTTTGGGGGCATGTTTTACTATGCTCTGCTTTGCTCATTTCCTACAGCACTTGTTCCCTGGTCTCATGGAGTATTTCAGTTTCTTGGGTTCCCATTTTATTTTAATATTTTATTTTACTTACTTATTTATTTTGCAACCAGCATCACTTTCCCTTCCTTACCCAGCCTACATTCTCAAATGAGTTCCCCAAAGTTTCCTCTGTCCTCTAACCTTGATTACCTTGCATCTCTATCTCTCACATCACCCAGGAAAATTCCAACCCTGTGTCAGTTCTCTAGCCCCTTCCTCCATCCCAATGCCCATCACCTATACCCTGCTGACAGAAACCTGGCAGCTCACGGGACTGGTTCCCCTACATACACCTTCACGGCTTCCAAATTCATCTGAGCCTTACCTGACTACTTGTCCTCGGTCAGCACCTACTTCCATTACCCACAATAATTATTCCAAATGTGTGCTGTTTCCTACCCACACCTTAGATTCCTCTCTTTTGTAGGATGATCCTGCCTCATTCTTTACCAGTGAAACTGAGATCATGAGGCATACCCGTCCTCACCTTTTCTCATGGCTAACTACTTACCTATGTGCAATATGCTAGTCAGCTAGGGCTGCCACAAACAAATAACACAGGCTCCATGACTTAAATAACACACATTTAGTTTTCCATAGTTCTGGAGTCCGGAAATGCCAAGATCAAGGTTGTGGCAGGGCTCATTTTCTGGAGAGGGCTTGATTCTTGGCTCAGAGATAGCTGTCTTCTCTATGTCTTCACATGACCATTCCTCAGAATACACACCCAGGGGATGGTGGGAGAAGTTCCCTGATTTCACTTCTTAGAAGGACACCAATCTGATTGGATCAGGGCCCCCCACCTTTATGACTTCATTTAACCTTAATTACTTCTTTATTCCAAATGTAGCCACACTGGGGTTAGGGTTATAACATATGAACTGAAGGTGAGAGCAAAGGGACACATAAGTCAATCCATAAGCTACAGCCACAGAAATTTTGATTCTTTCACGCTAAATTCAGAATATGTGGTATCTTTTCTCTCATTAATAGAGAAATGCAAATCAAAACTACTCTAAGATTCCATCTCACTCCAGTCAGATGGCAGCTATTAAGAATACCAACAACAATAAGTGTTGGCGAGGATGTGGGGGGAAAGGTACACTCATACATTGCTGGTGGGACTGGACATTGGTGCAGCCAATATGGAAAGCAGTATGGAGATTTCTTGGAAAGTTGGGAATGGAACCACCATTTGACCCAGCTCTCACACTCCTCAATTTTTACCCAAAGGACTTAAAAACAGCATACTATAGGGACACAGCCACATCAATGTTTATAGCAGCACAATTCACAATAGTTAAACTGTGGAACCAAACTAGATGCCCTTCAGTAGATGAATGGATAAAGAAAAGTGGCATATATACACAATGGAATATTACTCAGCATTAAAAGAGAATAAAATCATGGCATTGGCTGGTAAATGAATGGAGTTGGAGAATATAATGCTAAGTGAAGTTAGCCAATCCCTAAATACCAAATGCCAATTTTTTTCTCTGATACAAGGAGGCTGATTCATAGTAGGTTTGGGAAGGGGAGCATGGGAGGAATAGAGGAACTCTAGATAAGGCAGAGGGGTTGGAGGGAAAGGGAGGCAGCATGGGGTTAGAAATGATGGTGGAATAAGATAGGTATCATTACCCTAATTCCATGTACGAAGACATAAATTGGTGTGAATATACTTTATATACAACCAGAGATATGAATAACTGTGCTCTATATGTGTAATATGAATTTTAATGCATTCTGTTGTCATATATAACTAATTAGAATAAAAAAAAATTTAAAAAAATAGTCAACCTTCTACCTGGGACCTTACCCCATTTTCCTGTACACCATCTCTTCTAGAACCTTATTCCAATAATTATGTTCACCTTCTCTCTCCTCTATGGAGAATAACGAAAGAAGCACAAGGCAGCATCCCAGACTTCAAAAAACTTAAAATCTGCTCAGAGAAACAAAATGAGAACAACTATTGAAGTAGATGGCAGCAGGTTAAGTAAAAGCTTCAATCTAACATTGCTCCATGAATCTATCACACAAGTGTAGAAGGCCTGTACTGGACCCTTCCAGATAACCACAAGGTCATCTGGTACTTCTGTCCCAGGCAGCCATCCAACTAAATGGACCAAAAAAGATAGCTGTCTAGCTTCCCATTAAAAACCTCCAGAGACAAAAATTCCAACAAGTTTCCATCCCAAATTGGCAGTTACACTGCCCTTAGGAGCATTCAGAAGGGATATATTTTGATGGTGAGCCAATCCTTTCAATTTTCTCCTGTTTCTTAAAATGCCTCATTCAAAAGACCACAAGGCAATCAACTGAAATTACTTTCTGGAAATGAATCATGTGAAACTCTGGGAAAGTACAGTCAGCCCCAGAACTATCAGAGTTCCAATGACTCAATTTCTTCTTGGAGGACTTGATGGCCTCTGGGTTATACCCCAAAAGAGTATAGTGGCCTAGTAGCCAAGGGTAACCAGAGCATGTCTGGAGGGTAAGACATACACACATGTACAGACGTATACCCACAATTCTCGCCCTAACCAAAATCTCTGATGTCTCCTACTCCTCTGCTTTTTCATTTCTCCCTAGGAGGCTTGGTCTGGAACCTTGGAATTTGCCTGGTCTGATTGATGGAAGTCATCCAACCCTGTCTCAGTGGCTGACAGAGGCTTTGCATCAAGGTCATTAACCCTGAACAGTCAAACAAATCCAATTCAGGAATTGCCAGACTGATGTTCTGAGTTGACCATGGAGCAACTCCACTTTTCCTCTTGCCCACAGCATCACAGATAGACCCTGGAGCCCAAGAGCAAGGACCACTGCACAGAGGAAGTCGGAATCCAAAGAAGACCCCTGCCAATGAATGTAGACCATCTGCAATAGTCATTAGTAAAGTTTCTCCTTATAAATATTTCCCTATGATATAGCCAGACATTATATCCAAGATATATAGCCCCTAGATTTTCCACTCCTAAAATAATTTTCCTTCTTGGAAGGATTTAGTCACTAAAATGCATGAAGAAGGCTAGAAGGTATTAGTGTGCTAGTATATTTTAAAGAAAAGGGACAAAGTTAAAGACAGAACTGAAAACCTAGACCTGCCTCCAATACTACTGACAACACAATGAGGAAATCCAAGTCCTCAGTGTCCATGACCATTAAACAGAGGAAATGAGTGATTGAGGATCCTGACACAGCTCATCTGAACTGATGATGCATATAATTATGACATCATCACTGTTGCATGTTTATAAAATGGATTGTACTTTTAACAAATGAAAAATAATAATCAGATGTCTTAGTTTATTCATTTCAGATCATCATCTTCTCCCATCAACTTTAAGAGACATCATGACATAGGAGACTACTATACAGGGAGTCGTTTCACCTCATTTTACCAGGTGGTAAATCCAAAGCCCAGAGAGGTCTCTTGTTTTACTCAAGTTCTCACAGCTTTTATAACTAGCTTAAACCGAATTCCAACCCAGGTCCTCTGATTCCAAAAATAAAGTCTAGACATTTTATAATTTTTACATTCAGACTAAGTCCTGGACACTATAGTCCTAGACACTGTAGATTCTGCAGAGCTTATCTGTGAGACTCCAAAGTTTAGTGCTTTCCCTAGAATAGTCTTCTAAATTACAATACTGCATGCCTCTATCTGAGAAAACTACATCAGATTAAAACCTCCCTGAAGACTTCCAAGCTCTCCCTGTTCTAACAAGGTCCAGTACCTCAAGCACTGAATTTATGTAACACTGTACAATTATTTGCAAATTGATAACTATTCAGAAAGAACAAGACTTAGGAAAATTGTTGAGTACAACAGGTATAGTTCAGTGATTTTTCTGGTAGCTCAATATCTAATTAGGAATTCAGGACATAGGGTACATACAGATGTACTTTGCATGAGCTATGACTGCCTTGATGTGCTCTGTAATAAAAATAGCCATTTTCTAGACCCATCATAGTCACACAAGAGTTCTCCACATAAAGAGGTTCAAACAAAATGCTTTCCTTACAGAAAATAGATTGCTAACTTACTAATATTTACATGAAGTTCTTTGGAATATAACATAACTATTAAAAAGAATGTCTTAGAGTAGTGTTGTCCAATACAAGCATAATACAAGAAACTTAAATCATCTTGTACTCACATTTATTGAAGTTGAAAGGAAATAGTGAATACATTTTAACAATATATTGTATTTCATGCAATATATCTAAAATATTGTTATTTCCACCTACAAGCAACAAAAAAAGTATTAATGAGACATTTTAAATTTTTTATATATAGACTAAGTCCTAGAAATCCAGATGAGCCACAGTGTGCAATATTGTATGTGATTAATGCTTGCTATATTAGGCAGAGCAGGGTTAAAGACAACTATTCATTCAGGGAGATGACCATGGTGTACTTTAAGGAAGGGAAAATGCAGAGTAGAGGACATTACGTAGTAAAACACTCACACTTATCAGGAAAAACTAACATACGTCATGTATATAACTTTCCTTTAATCTAGTGAAAAAATTGGCAAAATGTGTTTCTTTTAAATTTGCTTTAGAAAAAGCAAAATTCAGTTGATCTAACAATCAGGAAGGGCACAAGTTTTCAAGAATAAGGGAAATAATTTTTATATTTTATTGAACATACATAATAACAACAAATTTGGAAATTATATAAGAAAATAATAAGCTATCATGTGAATCTCAGAATTAAAAAACATCAGAGAATTCAAAGTCACTTCTTCTCTTATCCCCTCCAAGGAATCCTCCACCACTCCTTGTCTGATTATCTTGCCAGATATATCCAGTGTTCAAATGTCCATCATTTTCCAGGAATCCCATTACATCCCAACTGCATCCCTTCCTGATTCAAGTTCTACTCCACATTTAAATAAGCATATCAGAAATTGAAAAGTCAATTAATAAGAGAGCAGAAGTAAGTAGGCCAAGAATCCAGGCTACTCTAGAAAACAGGTAGCAGAGAGTAGGGCATGGATACCGTCTCCCAAAGGTAAGAACTGGGCCATTCAACCAAGGCACAGAGCAGCCAGGAGCAGGTGAAGGAAGGTCCTCAAGGTCACCTCAATCACACTCCTAGCAATTCAGCTGTTTCTCCCTGCAGTTCAACAAATGATGGCATAATCTTTACACAGTGCAAAGTAGCATGAAAGACCATGTCAACAATCCTAAAAAGTTGATTAATACTCCTTAAAACATATAATCATGTGGATGCTTTGAGAAAAGTAATTGGAAAGAAGACTTGGCTGCATAACTTGTTCTCTGTTCCACAAAGGTTAGGAAAGTAGTCCCTTAACAAACAAGAAGGCATAAGTCAGCTTCCCACTCAGCGAAAATCCTTACCCTAGTTCTTTCCTAGGGAAGTTTTCTCCATGCCCTGCTGAAATCAATACAAGACTTCCATAAATAAATGAATGCATCTGATGGTACTATCAGATGAGCTAATGCCTTTCATTTTAGCTGACTCTCATACCAACATATGTGAGAGAGACTCCCACTATGATGAGCTCAAGGCTCACATTCAGAGTTCTGAAATTAGTAAATCATCAAGCACTGGTAATTTTTATTTTTAAGTGCTGTATGTGTGTATGGAATCACAGCCTAAGAAAAGGAAGTGAAAGAAGACATATGGGTAAAGAACGGTAGATAGCAAGGAATAGTTAGGTAATATACCTGCTGATTGCTATGGTACAATCACTCATAGTTCTCTGTTGCTATTAGCTTTTCTTCAGGAAAGAAGAGAAAAGAGAGAGGAGAGAGGAGAGAGAGAGGGAGAGAAAGAGAGAGAGAGAGAGAGAGATTGCACAAATAAAAACACATGTTGTTCAGGACACCTACTATAGGAAAGAGCACCGTTATCTCAATGGGAGACCCATGGCCATGTTTTCCCGTGTCTCCCTCTAGGAGTGTCATTGAGACATTTTGAATCCCATGATGTCAAAACTTGATGACAATGTGATTTATTCCAAATAGCCTTTGATTCCTTTAATAGCCCATTATGAATCCATCATACATTAATTTTCTCAAGGTCTTGAACTTTTCTATCATTTCAATCTGTGCTACATTTTAGAGAATAAAAGTTCCACAAAATAGATAAAATGATAGATATATATTCTTAAATATATATAGATATATATTCTTAAATATATAAATATATAAATATAAATATATATATATTTTATAAATATATAAAATATAAATATATAAATAGATATATATTCTTAAACTGCTTAGCTTAGGCCCTGAGGATTTGCCTCTAATTCTGTCATGGTGAGATTTTATATCAAGTCCATCCAAGTCCTTGTGCCATCCAAGGCCTTCATAATTTTTTGAACTTCTAAAGTATCTCTTTAACCTTTATGTGCAGGACAGCCAGGAAACTGGCCAGACTGGACTTGTCATTGTTTCTGCCTGGGAGGTTTTCTTAATCCATTTGAGCTGCTATAACAAAATACCAAAATAAAAAGGGCAGCAGGGGAGATGACTTATAAAAAAAAAGAAAAATCTATTACTTGTAGTTCTAGAAAATAGGAAGTCCCAAATCAAGGCACCAATAAATTTGTTGTCTTTCTGGTTCAGAGACTGCCACCCTCTAAATGTATCCTCACATGGTAAAAGGAGCAAATGAGTTCCCTCCAAGATCTTTTATAAAGGCACTAATCCCTTCATGAGGAATCCACTCTCAAGACCTACTCCATTCCTCTTAATGTTATTACCTTGGAGGTTAAGAACCAACAGGTGAACTTGGGAGGGACACAAATATTTAACTCATACCAGAGATTCTCACAATGGTTGTTTTCCACTAGAAATGACAATTAGGGCATTAGCCTCCCATACAGTCTTCAGAAATAACACCCACTCAATAAATTGCTAACTAAACCAAGGACATTAGCTATCCATCTCTAGCTGCTTATCTTTCTACCTCCTATTCATCCTCTGGTTTAAAATGAAGGGAGGATGGTAGGGGAAAGGCAAGATGAAGGAGAAGAGGAGGTAGGCGATTATAGCTTGCTCTGCTGTTTGAAACTTGAATGACAGGGATGCAGCTTCCTAACCAGGGGGGTGTCTGAAGAAAACTATTACAAATCATTATTTGTCTGTCAGCTATTTGGGAAAGCCAAGAGATTCTGGTGTAGTGAACATGATATAAGGCAATACACATGAACCCAGCAGCACCCGTGGTGTTCTGTCACTATAAAGGAGGAGAAAGAAAAACATAGTGAACAAATGTGGCACACAAAATGCGCTCTGTGTTTCTCAACGTCTTAGTGAAGAACTGAGGTGGAGATCCAGCTTAAGGAGTTTATGCTACATCTTGTTCCTGTGAGAACCTGAGAGTCCTCAGCAAATTATTCCACTCTCTCAGCCAGTGCTTACTGTATGATCTGAGGTGCACCTGGCAAATCATGACTTCCAAGCAATTATGGAGAATGGAGGGTCCAGGGGAATTCAAGACCGAGGTACAGAGGAGAGTGCAACCTGCTCTCACTTTGAGCTCTGTGGCATGAACAACCAGTGAGAAAGGATTGGGAATGTTGGCAGGTGGGGTGATTACATCCGGGACTGAAGAGTGCAACTCAATTTCCTGTGGCACAAATAACCAGCTGAAAAGGGTCAGGAGAAATTGATCAGGTGGGCATAGCTACATTCAGGAATTAAACTTAGAAATTAATATTTGGGGAGATCCAAGATGGCGGGCTACAGGAAGGCTGCCTTCCTTGTTGCTCTGTGACCTGGGATTCAAGCAGTGGGAATACTGTTTCTCTACAAGTTATTAGAGGAGCCCCGACAGCTACTCCAGCATAGGACCCAGCTGCCACTCCCATGTGGACCCCCATCTACCACATGAGGCTCCCTCAGTCACTCCCATCTCGGGACACTGCAACCACTGCCATCGTCGCCTGCACCTGAGGACACTGGACAGGGTCTGGAGACAGCTACCAGCCACACACTGCATGCCACAGAGCTGTATCTCCAAACATGCCACCCAATGCTATAAGGTCCTTGCTTAGCATCTGGACAGCCATCTTAAGTGACAGCTGCTGTTTTAAGAAAAAAGTTTCACTTTCCCACCCAAGGGCATTTCTGAGAAAGACTCACCCCTCCCTCATACCAACCCAACCCCTAACCACTCGCCTGGCTCTGATTCCTGAGCCTGCCCCATAAAAGTCCCTGAACCCAAGCCTGTTTTGCCTCTCTCTCCTATAGAGAGATGGCCTTTATTTGTCAGCTCTGACAAATAAGCTCTCATGTGTATCTCTGCCTCATCTCCATCTTTCATTTCTCACTTACACGTCTCTCGTTCCTCTCTTTCCCTTCATTTTGGTGCCAAAACCCAGGATTGGGTTCCCCAGTGTACTTGCTCCCCTCTTTGAGGATCAATGAGTGTCCCCAAGCCCTGATCCAAATTCCATCATGGGACCAGGCCCTCCATTCTGCCAAACACCCTCTCCACACCCACCACTGGACATTCCAGGTAAGACCCCTGTCTCTGGTCAACTTAAACAACATATGGTCCCTAGAAATGACCATTGAATGTCTGGCATTCCCAGGGTTACCATGTGGTCAGGGGCACCCCCAGCCACAGCTTTTATAGCTACGGCTGATCCCTACTGTCAACTGAGTCTATAGGTGGTCTTTTATTTGGGTCCTGGGTCTAGAGAAAAAAACCACCAAGGGTGATTGGGAGTTGTTCCTGGTGAGATTACCTCTTGGCCTTGGGTTAATCTCTATAGGCTTCTGCCCCTCCTATATATTCCTGTACAGCTGCCTAAATGCCTCTATAGGCTCCTGCCCCAATGCTTACCCAGTGGTGGTAACGACCCCCTGAGCATAACCATCCTCTCAACTGGTGATATTAGAGATTGGGGGATGCCCCACCTCTAAACTCACCTCCTACATCTCACCATGGTTGGCTCCTCATCCATTCCTTCCCATAGTCCTCTAGGCTGCCTCCTGGCTAACATAGGGTCTCTCTCTCTCACCCCAGAAATAAACCCAAAAAAACTATTCACTTGTGCAATCATATCTGGCCTCAATATCCTTTGGATAACGACTCTAAATGGCCGCTTAATGGCACTCTGGATCCCAATATTATCAGGGATCTTTTCAACTATTGTGAGCATTCAGGAAAATGGAAAGAGATATCATATGTTCAGGCCTTCTCTCTACGTTCTAAACCCTCCCTCTGCAACTCTTACTCTCCCACACAAGTCCTCTTAGCTCTTACCTCCCCAACGCCTGCTTTCAAAGGGACAGAAGATCCTACCCAAGACTTCTCCTTCAACCTAGCAGATAAGCCCCCACCATACCACAATTCTCTTTCTGATGAAGCTGCTGCAGCAACTGTCCCCTCGGCCCCTCCGCCCTTCTCTCCTTCTGCCCCACACTCATGGGCTGCCACTGCCCAACCCACATTTCTACATGAGGTGGCTGGGGTAGATGGTATTATCTGGGTTCATGTGCCTTTCTCTTTGTCAGATCTTTCACAGATACAAAAGCAGCCTGGGTCCTATATTTCAAGTCCAACCACATATAAAGAGTTTCAATATCTGACTCAATCATATGACCTTCCATGATGTCCATATGATTTTATCTATCACCTTCCTGCCTGAGGAGCACAGGTGAGTTTGGGAGCAAGATAGAAATTATGCTTCCCATCTGATTGGCACTGAAACAGTCCCTGAAGGGGGACCCCAATTGGGATTATAATTCACCTGGAGGAATAACTAGAAACCAATTCATTACTTGCCTCATGGCAGGACTTAGAAAGGCAGCCCATAAGGCTATCAATTATGAAAAGCTCCAGGAAACCATCCAAGATAAGAATGAAAACCCTTTAGCATTTTTGGATTGCCTGACCAAGGTTTTATTACAATATACTAATCTGGACCCTGAGACTCCAGATGGGAGACAACTCAGAATCAGAAATATCAGATGTTCACTCAAGCTGTCTGTCCAGCCTTAGCATGTGTCCCTGGTTCCACTGGCCCATGGACCAGTTCCCTAGGACCACCCAGACCCTGTTTTAAATGTAGTCAGATGGGTCACTGGGCTTGTACATGTCCCAAGCCTTGCAAGCCTCCAGGTCCTTTTCCTAAAAGCTATCACGAGGGACACTGGGCTGTTGACTGTCCCCGAGCACATAGCAGTCCCCAGCAATCCAGCCCTTCTGGTTCCCCTTTCCAACTCTTAAGACTGGCTACAGAGGACTGACGAAACCCAGGTCCCCATTACCCAACCACTACCATCACTCCACAGGAACCCAGGGTCACTGCGAATTCCAGGTAGGCCTGTCTCCTTCCTCCTAAACACCAGGGCTACATATTCAGTCCTCGAGGAGTTCTGGGGCCTATGACTCATTCTATGACCTCTATTGCCGGGGTAGAGGATACACCTTACCAACCTTCATAACACCTAGCCTTGTTTGCGCTTTTGGCTCTCTAATTTTTTACCCACTCCTTTTTAGGCCTTCCACAGTGCTCTGCTCCCTTCTGGGAAGGGACATCCTCACAAAGTTGAGGGCTACACTTTCCTTATCCTCTCATATACGCTTCCATCCAGACTTGCCTGTCAATCCCCTGATCCTCACCCTTATCTTAGGACCATCCCCTATTCTGTCTGCCAGTGCCTTCCTATTACCCCCTTCTGAGGTGGACCCTACTGTCTGGGATGTTTCACCTCATACCATGAGCCCATTCACATCCACCTCAAAAACCCCCTCCATTTCTGGCCCAATCACAACATCCATTCTCCCAAGAAAAACTCCTAGGCTTACCTTCCTTCACAACCTCTTTCACCCTAACATCACATCTTTAAAACAATTTCTCACTTCCCACTTAAACTCTCTCCAGAAGACCTACAATTTCTCTCCACCATCTCTGCCTCCTAGGAAATCTGCCAAAAAATTCAATCCCATCTCCAATCTCCACCCACCTGCGTTCCCTTTACACCAGGCAAGAGGACATCTCCCTTGCTCGGATTTGCAGCAGGATTTCACCCATATGCCCCCCAGCAAAGCCGTACAAATACAAATTTATCTTGGTGCTCATCGACACCTTTTCGGGATGGGTCAAGGCTTTTCCTACCACCAATAAACGTGACCCCGCGGTGGCCAACATCCTCATTGAACACATTCTTCCTCGATTCAGCCTCCCCTCCCTGCTCCAGTCTGATAATGGTCCTGAATTTACTTTCCATGTTTCACTGTCTGTAGCTAAGGCACTCAACATCTCCTGGCATTTTCATATCCCTTACTATCCCCAGTCCTCTGGAAAGGTGGAATGTACCAACCAGACCTTGAAGAACATTCCCACTAAACTATCCCTTGAATTACATTTAGACTGGACTAAACTTCTTTCCTTGGCTCTTCTTATATTATAGATCCCCCCAAAAAGCCACTTAACATTTCCTCTTTTGAGCTCCTATATGGATGGCCTATCTCCCTGCTTGGCTCACTACCCTCTGATTCTCCAGTACCCCTTGCTCCTCATCTTTTCTGGCCCCTTCTTGCATACATTAGGAAACTTCTTTGGCAATACAGTGATGCTGTTCTGGCAAAGCCTAGTTCTGCCTCTTCCCTTTCTCCCACTCTTTCTCCTGGTGACCTGGTACTTTTTAACCCCCGCCCAAAAAACATCCCCTTCCTCCTCTCAATTCTCCAAGAGATGGACTGGACTCTATTGGATCATTCTTACCACTCCCTCAGTGGCCTGCCTTGAGGGCATTCCATATTAGGTTCATAACTCCCATTTAAAACGGTTTTCTTCGCCCTTTTAAACAGTGATGCTCACAGGCCTTCTCAAGGTGCATTTCTCCAAGGCCAGAACCCCACAAGGACGCTGCAGCACCATGAGTATTATTCCAATTTCTAGGAGACTCACAGCAACTTGCTCAAACCATACAATCCCAGCCTGATTCTTTAGCTGCTGTGGTTCTGCAGGACTGAAGGAGCCTTGATCTTCTTACGGTTGACTGTACCTACAGGAGAAATGCTATTTTTATCTCAACCATTCTGGTATAAAGGACAAGATTAAAAAAAAACTTTACAGGACCCTGAATACCAGAAACAATAGCTCTCCTATTGAATGAACAATGGATTGCAGAAGACATCAAAGAGGAGATTAAAAAAATTCTTAGAGGTAAATGAGAATAATGATACAAATATCAAAATCTCTGGGACACTATGAAGGCAGTATTAAGAGGAAACTTCATTGCATGGAGTTCATTCCTTAAAAGAAGAAAAAGCCAACAAATAAATGACCTCACATTACATCTCATACATCTCACAGCCCTAGAAAAAGAACAAAAAAAACACCAAAAGTAGTAGAAGATAGGAAATAATTAAAATCAGAGCTGAAATCAATGAAATTGAAACAAAAGAAACAATTGGAAATATTGAAAAAACAAAAAGTTGGTTCTTTGAAAAAATAAATAAAATTGATAAACCCTTAGCCATACTAATGAAGAGAAAGAGAGAGAAAACTCAAATTACTAAAATCATGATGAAAAAGGAAATATCATGAAGGACACTACAGAAATACAGAATATAATTAGAAATTATTTTGAAAATTTGAACCCAAATAAAATAGAAAATATCGAAGACATAGAAAAATTTCTAGAGTCATATGATTTGCCCAAACTGAATCAGGATAATATCCACAAGTTAAAAAGGGCAATTTCAAACAATGAAATAGAAGATGCCATCAAAAGCCAAACCAAGAAAAGCCCAGGACCAGACAGATTCACAGCTGAGTTCTACAAGACCTTTAAAGAAGAACTAATACCAATACTCCTCAAATTATTCCATGAAATAGAAAAAGAGGAAACACTTCCAAACTCTTTCTATGAGGCCAATATCACCCCAATTTCAAAACCAAAGATGCATCAAAAAAAAGAAAACTTTAGACCAATATCACTAATGAGCATAGATGCAAAACTTCTCAATAAAATTCTGGCAAATCACATACAAAAACATCTTGAAAAGATAGTGCACCACAATCAAGTGGGGTTCATCCCACAGATATAAGATTGGTTCAACACACAGAAATCAATAAATGTAATTCATCACATCAATAGACTTAAAGAACTATATGATCATCTCAACAGATGCAGAAAAAGCATTCAACAAAATATAGCACCCCTTCATGTTCAAAACACTAGAAAAACTAGTGATAATAGGAACATAACAACATTGTAAAAGATATCTATGCTAAGCCCTAGGCCAACATCATTCTAAATGGAGAAAAATTGAAAGCATTCCATCTAAAAACTGGAACAAGACAGGGATGCCCTCTTTCACCACTTCTATTTAACATAGTCCTCAAAATTCTAGCCAGAGCAATTAGACAGACAAAAGAATTTAAACAAATACAGAGAGAGAAAAAAAGAACTCAAATTATCACTATTCGCTGACAACATGATTCTATACTTAGAGGATCTGAAAAATTCTACCAGAAAACTTCTAGAACTAATAAATGAATTTAGAAAAGTAGAAGGATATAAAATCTATACTCATAAATCAAATGCATTTCTGTATATAGTAATGAATTCTCTAAAAGATAAACTAGGAAAACTACCCCATTTACAATAGCCTCAAAAAAAAATAAAATACTTGGGAATCAACTTAAGGAAAGAGGTGAAAGACCTCTACAATGAAAACTATAAAACACCAAAGAAAGAAATTAAAGAAGACCTTAGAAGATGGAAAGATCTACCTTGTTCCTGGATAGGCAGAATTAATATTACCAAAATGACCATACTACCAAAAGCACCATACAGATTTAATGCAGTTCCAATCAAAATCCCAATTACATTCCTCATAGAAATAGAAAAAGCAATCGTGAAATTCATCTGGAAAAATAAGAGACCCAGAATAGCCAAAACAAGTCATTAGCAAGAAGAGTGAAGCAGGTGATATCACAACACCAGACCTTAAACTATATTACAGAGCAATAGTAACAAAAATAGTATGGTATTGGCACCAAAATAGACTTGTAGACCAATGGCACAGAATAGAAGACATAGAGACAAACCCACATAAATACAATTATCTTACACTAAGCAAATAAATACAATAATCTCATACCAGACCAAGGTGACAAAAAATATATATCAGAAAAAAAGATAGCCTCTTTAACAAATTATGCTGGGAAAACTGAAAATCCATATGTAGCAAAATGAAATTAAACCACTATATCTTACCATGAACAAAACTCAACTCAGAGTGGATCAAGGACTTAAGAAATAGACCAGAAATCCTGAACCTAATAGAAGAAAAAGAAGGCCCAAATCTTTATCATGTTGAATTAGGCCCCTACTTCCTTATCAAGACTCCCAAAGCATAAGAAATAAAATCAAGAATCAAAAAATGGGATAATTTCAAACTGAAAAGCTTCTCCTCAGCAAAAGAAACAATCCATAAAGTGAATAGGGAGCCTACAGAATGGGAGCAAATTTTTACCACATGCACATCAGATAGAGCACTAATCTCCAGGATATATAAAGAACTCAAAAAACTTAACACTAAAAAAACAAATAATGCCATCAATAAATAGGCTAAGGAACTGAACAGAGACTTCACAGAAGAAATACAATTGATCAACAAATATATGAAAAAGTGTTCAATATCTCTAGCAATTAGAGAAATGCAAATCAAAACTACTCTAAGATTTCATCTCACTCTAGTCAGAATGGCAGTTATTAAGAATACAAGCAACAATAAGTGTTGGCAAGAATGTGGGGGAAAGCCACACTCTTACATTGCTGATGGCACTGCAAATTGGTGCAAGCAATAGGAAAGCAATGTGGAGATTCCTTAGAAAACTCAAAATGGACCCACCATTTGACCCAGCTATCCCACTTCTCAGTTTATACCCAAAGGGATTTAAAATAGCATACTGCAGTGACACAGCCACATTAATGTTTATAGCAGCACAATTCACATTAATAAATTGTGGAACCAACCTAGATGTTCTTCAATAAATGAATGGATAAAAAAAAACTGTGATATATATACACAATGTAATATTACTCAGCATTAAAAGAGAATAAAATCATGGCATTTGCAGGTAAATGGATGGAGCTGGAGGATATCATGCTAAGTGAAGTAAGCCAATCCCCAAAAAAAACAAATGCCAAATGTTCTCTATGATAAGGGGATGCTGATCCATAATTGGGGTTGGGGGGAGCATGGGAGGAATGGAGGAACTTTGGATTGGGCAAAGGGGTGGGATGGGAAGGGAGGGAGCATGGAGGCAGGAAAGGTGGTGGAATGAGATGGACATCATTACCCTAAGTACATGTATGAAGACATGAATGGTGTAACTCTATTTTGTGTACAACCAGAGAAATGAAAAATTTGCTCCATTTGTGAACTATGAAATGAAATGCATTCTACTGTCATGTACAACAAATTAGAACAAATAAATAAATTTTTTTAAAAAGAAATTTATACTTGGTGGTGGGCAGGCTACAGGAAACCTGCCGTGCACCATCCACCCACAGAGATTTGTCACCCTGACCTATGAGCAGAACTCTGTGTAGACACTATAAACCCAGATGCCCAACCAAGATCTATATCTACTCAGCCCTTGGGGTGCAAGGATTTAATCACTGTGCAGTACATAACCCAAAAAAAGATCCAAAGTTCTATTTAGAACTCACCTTCAGAAGCCATAACTTTCCAAATAGATCTCTGCAACTTCCAACTGGGAAGAGGAGCAGTCTAAGATGTTAAACAATATCCCAGCAGACAGTACTTCCAGTTCCATTCCCACCATACTCATGAACAGAGAAGCTGAGAGCCATCTCAACCAGCTATATTTCCAAGCTACTCCAGCAGGCAGAGAAATGAAAATCACAAAAGGAAGTTGGGTTTCATATCACCAAGCCCTGGCTCCCTTGGAGAGATACACAGCCCAAGAAGTAAGGAATAGTCTGGGTGCAGTGGCACATGCCTGTAATCCCAGTGGCTCAGGAGGCTGAGGCAAGAGGATTGAAAGTTCAAATCCACCCTCAGCAAAAGTGATGTGCTAAAGCAACTCAGTGAGACCCTGTCTCTAAATAAAAATACAAAATAGGGCTTGGAATGTGGCTCAGTGATCAAGTACCCGTGAGTTCAATCCCTGGTATCCCAAATGAAAAAAAAAAAAAGAAGAAGAAGAAGCAGCAAGGGACAGGATTTCAGCTACCTTTATACACTTTTAGTTAGAGTGGGGTTTTTTAATATTTCTTTTTCTAATTGATATATTTTAGTTTTTATTACTAAAAAATCTGTTGATTGGTTCATGTATATACATAGACGCATGTTTCCGGCATGGGGGGGAATGGTTTCTTTTCCTATTTTATCTAGTTTTTTTTCTTTTATTAACCATTATTATTTTATTCTAGTTTTCTAAGAGGTGGTGACTTTCTATTTGGTTGGTTGGTTTTGGTGGTGGACATTTTGTTTATTTGTTTCTTTTTAGTTCTGTTGTCTGACATGGGGGGGTTGGTGTTGTTCTGCTTCTACTTGTTTGCTTGTTCTGTTACTCTTACTCTTCTTATCTCTCCCTCTATAGCAAAATATCTTGTTGTCTCTCTTCTACTCCTTCACTTCCTCCTTATGGCCTTCACACATTACCTTGCTTCAACTTTCTCTCCCTTTGGATATGCCAACCTTTCAATAGACTTCAACCCCCAGCTTCTTTAATATTAATGAACTATATTTTTAACATTCTTTAAATCCCCATCCTGTTGGGGAATGGAATAAGGTCTTCAGAGGAAACCACATTATCATAGTAGTTCCCTGGGAGTGAATCAAAACAGCAATTCAGCACCAGAAGATTTAGTCTACAAAGATGAGAAAAGTGAAGAACTCTTTCACTTAAAACAGGGGCTCTAAGCTCTGGGATGAGGGTCCTGGCTGTACTTGGATGGGGTGGGTAAGGGACTAAGACCATTTAAATTCACACCAAATCTGGTGACCCCTGAGTCATCTCCTTCAGGCCTAGAAAAGGCTGGAAGATATACTGATATATTCTACTCTCTTCCCTCCAGCACATGGTGTGAGATTTCAAGAAAGAGGGGTGTATCAGAGCTATCTGGCCAAAGAGAGGAAATCTCTGCAGTAAAACTCTGAATAGAGACTCTGCTAACAAGTTTGACTACTTTGGGTCAAAGCTGAGAATGAACATACTGCACAAGAACTGAAACCTCAGAAAGAAAACACTCCATTTTAAAAACCTAACCAAGAAAAGTAAACAAACAAACTGGATCCCAGAAAATGATGGAGGGTAGATAGTAAGTCCTTATTCCTATACAGCCCAGAATTGAAGCAGTAGGAAAACAGCTGGCCAGAGAGGAAATATAGTTTGAAAGCAATTTTGCCTTCCTTATTATCTAATTTTCCAACTAATTCAAGGAAAATCATTCCAATTTACCACTCAGATTAGTGGACTACTAAGAAAATGTTGTTAATAAATTTGAAGATTTGACAGTATAGGGTATTGTTCTGAAGTGGCTATAATTACTGGGGATGTGTATATTTTCTCAAGGTAGTGTTAGAGACTAGACATAGTAGCAAGTTTAAATGAAGTAAAAAGTATTAACACTGAGACATTTGCTCAAGACATGACACATTGTCAAGAAAAAGCAGCTCCCTAAAATGTAGAAGAGATAATTATCCAGGAAGATGGGTAAAAATATAGTAATATGAAAAATCAAGGAAACAAGTCACCCCAAATAGCTCACAACACAACTGACCCCATTGACACTATAGTGGAGGATATGCCAGAAAAAGAATTTAGAAAGTTGATAATTAAAATGTTAAGTGAACTAAAATAAAATATAAGTAATGAACTAAAACAGAATATAGAGTAATTTAAATAACATTTTAATAAAGATATAGAGATTCTGAAAAAGAACCAAACAGAAATCCTGGAAATGAAAGACTCAATAAATTAAATTAAAATTTCAATTGAAAACATCACCAATAGATTAAATGACTTTGAAGACAGAATCTCAGGCCCAGAAGACAAATATTTAATCTTGAAAGTAAAGCTAATAATAAAGATGTTAATAGACCATGACCAGAATATTCAAGAAATCTGGAATAACATTAAAAGACCAAATGTAAGAATCTCTGGCATAAAGGCACCAAAATACAAACTGAAGAAATGTACAACCTTATTAATGAAATAAATATCAGAAAATTTTCCAAACGTAGAATAAGATGGAAATCCAAATACATAAGGCATTTAAGACTCTAAAAAGACAAAAGTCAAAAAAGTGTCTCTCTGAGATATATTATAATTAAAATGCCTAATATACAGAACAAGAATAGAATTCTAAAAGCCATGAGAGAAAAATGGCAAATTACACTGTGAGGTAAGCCTATTAAAATTTATACTGATTTATCAGCCCAAAACTTAGAAGCCAGGAAGGTTTGGAATAATATATACCAAGTCCTCAAAGATAACAGGTGCCAACCAGACTGCTATGTCCAGCCAAACTATCCTTCAGAATTAAAAATTAAATAAAAACTTTCCATGATAAGCAGAAATGAAAAGAATTCATAACCACTAAGATAGCACCACAAAACATACTCAATGAAATAGTTTTCATAGAAATAATGAAAAATAAATACCAGAGGCATCATATGGATAAACTCACTAGAAGAACAGTAAATTAAAGGAGAATCAAATCTAAATTAAGCATTAGAAATAAATCAAAATGGCAGAAAACAAAAATTATCTGTCTATAATAAAACTGAATGTAGATGGTCTAAATTCTCCAATAAAACAACATAGATTGGCAGAATGGATTAAAAAATATGGCTCAACCTTATGTTGTTTATAAGAGACTTGCCTTATAAGCAAAGGCATCCATAAGCTGAAGGTGAAAGAATGGAAAAAGATATGCCATGCAAATGGAGACTGAAAACACCTAGAAGTAGCTATTCTTATATCTGAAAAAGTAGGCTTCAAGCCAAAATTAATCAAAAGATACAAAGAAGGATACTTCATGCTGGTTACAGGAATCACCCAACAATAAGATACAATGATTGTAAATGTTTATTCCCCTAACATCAGTTCACAAACGTACATAAAACAAATCTGATGCAATATAGATCCCAATACAAACAATACTGGGTAATTTAAACATACCTCTCTCACCAATAGATAGGTTATTCACACATAAACAAGTTAAAATCAAAAAATACTATTAATCAAACATACTTAACAGACAACTAAAGAATATTCCATCCATCAACTGAAGTCACTTTCTTCTCAGATGCACCTTCTCTACAATAGACCATATTTTAACAAACAAAGCAAATCTTAGAAAAAAAGAGAGATAATTTATTACATCCTATCAAGTCATAATTAGATGAACTTAAAAATCAATAACAAGATAAAAAACAAAGAATTTAAACAATATTAATCTGGAAATTAATAATACAATTTACAGTGAGGAATGGGTGATGGAAGAAATAAGAAGAAATCAAAAAAATTTTAGAAACAAATAAGAACAGAGATATAACATGTCAAAATCTCTAAGACAGTATGAAGGAAGTTCTCAGAGGAAAGTTTATAGCATTGAGTTCCTACATTAAAAGAAAATAAAAGATCCCAAATAATCTAATATTATACTTCAAGACCCTAAAAAAGGAAGAATAAACTAATTCCAAAATCAGTAGAAGACTGGAAATAATTAAAATTAGAGACAAAATTAATGAAACTGACAATTTAAAAAATACAAAGCATCAATGCAACAAAGAGTTGGTTCTTTGAAAAGATAAACAAGATTGATAAACCCCAGCCCAAATCAACAAAATTAGAGATGAAAACTTTTGAATTTCAGACACTTCTGAAATCCAGAAAATCATTAGAAACTATTTTGACAATTTATACTCCAATAAGCAGGAAAACTAGAAGATACTGACAAATTTCTAGACATATATGATCTACCCAAATTGAATCCTGAGGATATATAAAACCTAAACAGACCAATATTAAGCAATGAGATTGAAGTACCACAAATTAAAAACTTTCCAACAGAAAAGTTCAGGACCAGATGGATTCACAGCCAAGTTCTATCAAACTTTTAAAGAACTAATGCCAATATTACTCAAATTATTCCATGAAATAGAGAAGAAACATAAAATTCATTCTATGAAGCCAGTATCATGCTGTTACCAAAACAACCTAAAAGCACATCAATGAAAGAAAACTACAGACCAATATACCTGAAGAACATAGATACAAAAATCCTTTTTAAAAAATAGCAAACTGCATTCAAAAGTATATTAAGAAGAAAAAACACCTGATCAAGTGGGTTTCATCCCAAGGAAGCAAGATTTGTTCCACATATCAATAAATATAATTCACCACATAAACATAATTATAGAATCATGTAATCATCTCAATAGATGCAGAAAAAGCCTTTGAAAAATTCAGCAACCATTTATGTTAAAAATATTCAAGAAATTAGGGATAGAGGAAATTTACCTCAACAGTATAAATGCTATATATAACAAAGCCAAATCAACATCAAACTGAAGTAGAGAAAGTGAAAGCACTTTCTTGAAAATCAGGAGCAATACAATGATGTCTACTCTCACTACTCTTATTCAGTATAATTCTTGAAACTCTAGCCAGAGCAGTCAGGAAAAAGAAAGAAACTAAAGGGATACAAATATATATAGGAAAATTCAAATTATCTGTTTGCTAATGACATGATCATATATTTAGACACCCCAAAAACTCCACCAAAAGACTTCTAGAGCTGATTAACAAATTCTGCAAAGTAGCAGTACACATTTTCAACATACGAAAATCAATAGCTTTCCTATACTCCATAAAGGAGAAAGAAAGGTTTTCTGGGAAACAAATCAGAAAAAAACATCCCATTTACAATAACCTCAAAAAATAAAAATAAAACACTTGGGAATATATTGAATCAAGGAGGGGAAAGACCTCCACAGTGAAAACTATAAAACAGTGAAAAAAGAAAATGAAGAATCCCTTACAAATTGTATAGACCACCATGTTCTTGGATAGGCAGAAGTAATATTGTGAAAATATTCATATTACCAAAACCACTACAGAGATTCAATTCTCATAAAATTACCAATGATGTTAACTATAGCACTAGAAAAAAATCTTAAAATTCATTTGAAAGTATAAAAGACCCAGAATAGCAAAGGAGTGCTGAGCAAGAAGACCTATGCAGGGGCATCACAATACCCGATCTCAAATTATATTACAGAGCTATAGTAACAAAAACAGCATGGTTATTAAAACAGACATGAAGACCAGTGGAATAGAAGACACAGAGACAAATCCACATAAATATAGGCATTTGATACCTGATAAAGGTTCTCAAAACATATGAGCTCCGAGGGGACTGTTAAGATCCAAACCTAAATGCTGCAAGTGAAGAAGTTTTACATTCTCCTACCACAAACAAAATGTCCTTTAAAATCCCCTGTACACTTTTCTATTCTATTCCATAAAGTTTTCCTAGTGCAGCCACCTCCCCCTTATCTCTGCTCACAGGCTCCTCTCTGCAGCTTTGGCAGCTCCCTGGACACAGCTTCCTCCTCCCTCTCCCAGTTCGTCCTCAGCTTCTCTCCATTGAATGTCTTAAGTAGAAATTCACTAGCTTGCATCTTCCCCTTCAACGCCCAGACCCACAAATAAATGCTTCATTAGAAAACAGAATTACACCTCCAAAATAAGAAAGTTTTCACTGAAATATATTTCTAGATGGGAGGTTTATAGAGAGTAGGGATGTTTTAGTCAGCTTTTTCACTGCTATGCCTAAAATACCCAACAGAACAATTGTAGAGGAGGAAAAATTTATTTGAGGACTCAAAGTTTCAGAGGTCTCAGTCCATAGACAGCTGGCTCCATTCCTCAGAGATCAAGGTGAGGTTGAACATTATGGTGAAAGAGTGTGGCAGAGAGAAGCAGCTCACATGATGACCAGGAAGCAGAGAGAGATTCCACTTACCAGATACCAAATATATACCCCAAAGTCACGTCCCCAATGACCCACCTCCTCCAGCCAAACCCCACCTGCCTTCAGCTACCACCCAGTTAATTCCATCAGGGGATTAATTCACATTAAGGCTCTCATAAATAATCATTTCTCTTCTACACTTTCTTTGCAATGTCTCCACATGAGCTTTTGGGAGACACATCTAAACCATAACAAAGGATCATGTCTATTTAATCAGCCAATACAATTCCACGTGTCATCTACCTTCTGGACTCCAAGCCTGAAAGATAGATTAAGAGAGATTTCATTTTATTTTAAGGGTTCTATGACAATCACCTGTTTTCTCAGAAATGAAAGGGGATAGACGTTTAAGTAGAAATCATTTTAAACATGTTTCAAGCACCTTGAAATACCTTCTACCGTGTGAACATAAAATACTATGGTTTATAATTGTCTTAAGGCTCAACCAGAGGAATAGAATCAGTAGAAAATTTATATAGTAGGAGACTACTACAGGAATGACTTATGCACCTGTAGAATCTAGCTAACCAAGTCTAATACTCCTAGGACAGGGAGTCAGAAAAGAAAGATCTTAGTCAGGATGGAACCCAAAGTTAGAGACCAAGGTGGTTGCTAGAGTTTGGATCTGGACTCTCCCCAGAAGGTCCATGTGTTAAACAATGGATCCCACCTTAGCACTTTGGGGAGGTGGTGAGAACTTCAGAAGATGGGCCCTGATGAGGAGCTAAGTTGTGGGAGTATGCCCTTGAATGGGATTTCAGAACGCCAGTCTCTTCTTGGCTTCTTCTTGTTCTTGGTCATGGAGTGAGTTTTTTTACTCCTCCATGCACTCCTACCATGATGTGCTGCCTCACTGCAGGCCCAAAAGCCAAATGTGGACTGAACCTCGAAGACTGTGAGCCATAATAAGCCTTTCCTCCTCATAAGGTCATTATCTCATGTACAGTAACAGCAAATTGAATAGCACAGTTGTCATCCATAGGCAGAATTTCTCTTTTCACCTGGGAAAGCCCCAGCCCTCTTGTTGAGGCCTCCCAAAAGTTTCAGTTAAACTCACCTGGGATATTCAGAATAATGGCCCTTCTTGAAATCACCTGATATGGGGAACTAATTGCAGTTGCAAAATATCTTCGCAGCAGGACTAAGTGATTGATCGAATAATTGGCAACTGCAGCTAGTCAAGTTAACACAGCAAAGGAGCCATCATGCTGAATAAAAACAGCGAGAAAGAGAAGCACTTACAGATTTCACATTCCACTGTCACCATCACCCAGTCTGACATTATTATCTCCATTTTACACAAACTCTTCAGGCTGATTATTAGTTAAGATGCTATTGTAAGGCAGCTGCTTTGTATCTCAATCCATTGCAGTTAGTACCCAACTGCTCTTTATTAGTATCTAGAAGACAAAAAACACAGGAAAGAAAATCCATTTTTCCAACATCCAGCCAGAAAACCTGAGAAACAGCTTCTGACTTGTGCCTCAGTATCCCATCTACCACTCATCTCAGGGGGTATACCTCTCATCTCCTACTGAAAGTGCTCATAGGCCAGAGGCTCATTATTTAGTGTAGACATTTCATGAAGACCAGGGTTCTCAACAGCAATATTATTGACATTTGGAGCTGAAAGATCCTTTGTTGTGGGAGCTGACCTGTGCATTGTTAGGTGCTCTGCAGCATTCCGATTTGTACCCCCTGGATGCCAGCAGCACCCTCCACCCCTCCAGTTGCAATGGCTAGACATTGCCAAATTCCCAGGCAAACAGTAGAAAGGGGCAGCAAAATTGCCCCAGTTGGGAACCACCAGTGCAAACAGAGCTCAGGTAGATGATACCTCTAAAGGAGAAGGTGAGGAGTACAGCAAGGTTATTTTGAACCCAAGGACCAGCTCTCTCTTCAGGGAAGCAGCCACCCCTATTGAGGTACAATGCTCTTTCACACCTTCAGGGATGTGAAGCTTCCTCAAACACTCCTCTCCTTTGCTTTTATTCATCATTTTGATACCATGTTCAACGTGGTATCTGTTCATCATTTTGACTCCCTGAGCCCCTCAAGTTTGGGAAAGGATCCTGTGGAGGAGCTGAGGCACTTCTTGCAGGTCTCCTTGCTTATTGCCCCCGTAAGACCTAAGTTCCACTCCAGAAGCAACTGGATCTTAATCAGCACTCCATGTCCTCTGCCCACCAAGTGCCTAAGGCTCTTGCCCACTTCAGGCTGTCTTTAAAATAAAAAAAAATCTAATTGCACTGACTATACAATGTTCCTAGCATTGTGTTAAAAAAGAATGAAAATAGGTGAGATGTAGCTCAGTGGTAGAGCACTTGCCTAGCATATGTGAGGCCCTGAGTTCAATCCTAAGTATGCAGGAAAAAAACATAAAATAAGCTATATAGTTTCCATTAAGGCTAGAATTGTGCAAATTATCACTGAAATTATTCCTAAATTCACAATGTAAAGACTAACAATTTTTAAAGAACTGGTACCCTATGAAATACATTTTATATTAAAACTTTTATTTATTGATTAATTAATTTATTTATACTGATTAAGTATATATGACAGCAGAATGCATTTTGACTCATTGTACACAAATGGAGCACAACTTTTCATTTCTGTGGTTGTACACCATGTAGCGTCACACCATATGTGCAGTCATACATGTACCTAGGGTAATGATGTCCATCTCATCCCACCATCTTTCCTGCCCTCAAACCTCAATCCCTCTTCTCCCTCCCCTTTGCCTAATAAAAGTTCCTCCATTCTTCCAATGTACCCCCCATTGTGGATTGGCAACCACTTATCAGAGAGAACATTCACCCTTTGGTTTTTTGGGATTGGTTGACTTCATTTAGCATGATATTCTCCAACTCCATCCATTTACCTGCAAATGCCACAATTTTTTTTCTCTTTTATTGCTGAGTAACATGCCATTGTGTATATATACAACATTTTCTTTTTGTTGTTTTGGGGTTTTTTTTCTTTTTATTTTATTTTAATTTTTAATTAATTTTTTTATTTATATGTGCCAGCGGAATGCATTACAATTCTTATTACACATATAGAGCACAATTGTTCATATCTCTGGTTGTATACAATGTATATTCACACCAATTCGTGTCTTCATACATGTACTTTGGCTAATAATGTCCATCACATTCCACCATCATTTCTAACCCCATGCCCCTCCTTTCCCCCTCCCACCCCTCTGCCCCTATCTAGAGTTTGTATATTCCTCCCATGCTCCCTCTCCCTACCCCACTATGAATCAGCTTCCTTATATCAGAGAGAACATTGGGCATTTGGTTTTTTGGGATTGGCTAACTTCACTTAGCATTATCTTCTCTAACTCCATCATTTACCTGCAAATGCCGTGATTTTATTCTCTTTTATTGATGAGTAATATTCCATTGTGTATATTTGCCACAAATTTTTTTATCCATTCATCTATTGAAGGGCATCTAGGTTGGCTCCACAGTTTAGCTATTGTGAATTGTGCTGCTATAAGCATTGATGTGGCTGTGTCCCTGTAGTGTGCTGTGTTTAAGTCCTTTATATATAGACCAAGGAGAGGGATAGCTGGGTCAAATGGTGGTTCCATTCCCAAATTTTCAAGGAATCTCCATACTGCTTTCCATATTGGCTTCACCAATTTTCAGTCCCACCAGCAATGTATGTACCTTTTTCCCCACATCCTCACCAACACTTATTGTTGCTTATATGCATAATAGCTGCCATTCTAACTGGAGATGAAATCTTAGAGTAGTTTTGATTTGCATTTCTCTAATTGGTAGTGATGATGAACATTTTTTCATATATTTGTTGACTGATTGTACATCCTCTTCTGAGAAGTGTCTGTTCAGGTCCTGGCCCATTTATTGATTGGGTTATTTGTTTTTGTTTTTGGTTTTTTTTTTTTTTTTGGTGCTTCGCTTTTTGAGTTCTTTATATACCCTAGAAATTAGTGCTCTATCTGATGTGTGAGAGGTAAAAATTTTCTCCCAGGATGTAGGCTCTCTGTTCAACTCACAGATTGTTTCTTTTGCTGAGTAAAAAATTTTGAATCCATTACATTTATTGATTCTTGGTTTTAATTCTTGTGCCAAAGGAGTCTTATTAAGGAAGTAGGGGCCTAATCCCACATGATGAAGATTAAGGCCTACTTTTTTCTTCTATTAGACACAGGGTCTCTGGTTTTATTTCTAAGTCCTTGGTCCATTTTGAGTTGAGTGTTCTGCATGGTGAGAGATAGGGGTTTAATTTCATTTATTGCATATGGATTTCCAGTTTTCCCAGCACCATTTGTTGAAGAGGCTATCTTTTCTCCAATTCATGTTTTTGGCACCTTTGTCTAATATAATTGTAGTTTTGTAGGTTCGTCTCTGAGTCCTCTGTTCTGTACCATTGGTCTACTGTCTGTTTTTGTGCCAATACCAGGCTGTTTTTGTTACTATTGCTCTGTAGTATAGTGTAATGTCTGGTATAGTGATGCCTCCTGCTTCACTCTTCCTGCTAAGGATTGCTTTAGCTATTCTGGGTCTCTTATTTTCCCATATGAGTTTCATGACTTCTTTTTCTATTTCTATGAGGAATGTCATTGGGACTTGGATTGGGGTTGCATTAAATCTGTATAGTGCTTTCGGTAGTATACTCATTTTGATAATATCAATTCTGCCTAACCAAGAGCAAGGTAGATCTTTTCATCTTCTAAGGTCTTCTTTTACTTCTTCTTTTAGGGTTCTGTAGATTTCATTGTAGAGGTCTTTCACCTCTTTCCTTAAGTTGATTCCCAAGTTTCTTTGTTTGTTTGTTTGTTGTTTTTTGAGGCTCATTTCCCTTTCTAAGGATTTGTCACTGATATACAGAAATGCCTTTGATTTATGGGTGTTGATTTTATATGCTGCTACTTTGCTGAATTCATTAACTAGTTCTAGAAGTTTGCTGGTGGAACTCTTAGGATATTCTAGGTATAGAACCATATTATCAGCAAATAGTGCTAATTTAAGTTCTTCTTTTCCTTTACATATCCCTTTAATTTCTTTTGTCTGTCTAATTGCTCTGGCTAGTGTTTCAAGAACTATATTAAATAGAAGTAGTGAAAGAGAGCATCCCTGTCTTGTTCCAGTTTTTAGAGGGAATGCCTTCAATGTTTTCTCTATTTAGAATGATATTGGCCTAGGGCTTAGCATAGATAGCTTTAATGATATTGAGATATGTTCCTGTTATCCTTAATTTTTCTAGTCTTTTAAACATAAAGGGGTGCTGTATTTTGTCAAATGCTTTTTCTGCGTCTATTGAGATGATCGTATGATTCTTATCTTTAAGTCTATTGATGTGGTGAATTACATTTATTGATTTCTATACGTTGAACCAACCTTGCAACCCTGGGATGAACCCCACTTGATCATGGTGCATGATCTTTTTAATGTGTTTTTGTACTTGATTTGCCAGAATTTTATTGAGAAATTTTGCATCTATATTCATTACAGATATTGGTCTGAAGTTTTCTTTTTTTGATGTGTCTTTGCCTGGTTTCAAAATCAGGGAGATATTGGCCTCATAGAATGAGTTTGGAAGTGCTCCCTCTTTTGCTATTTCCTGAAATAAATTGAATAGTATTGGTATTAGTTCTTCTTTAAAGATCTTGTAGAACTTGGCTGTGTATCCATCCAATCCTGGGCTTTTCTTTGTTGGTAGACTTTTGGTGGCATCTTCTATTTCGTCATTTGAAATTGATCTGTTTAAATTGTGTATATCATCCTGATTCAATTTGGACAAATTATATGACTCTATAAATTTGTTGATACCTTCAAATTTGTTGATGCCTTCAATATTTTCTATTTTGTTGGAGTACAAGTTTTCAAAATAATTTTCTAATTTTTTTGTATTTCTGTACTGTCTGTTATGATATTACCTTTTCCATCATGTATGTTAGTAATTTGAGTTTTCTCTCTCCTCTTCATTAGCATGGCTAAGGGCCTGTCAAATTTATTTATTTTTTCAAAGAACCAACTTTTTGTTCTGTCAATTTTTTCAATTGTTTCTTTTGTTTGAATTTCATTGATTTCAGCTCTGATTTTAATTATTTTCTGTCTTCTACTGCTTTTGGTTTTGATTTGTTCTTCTTTTCCTAGGGCTTTGAGATGTAATGTTAAGTCATTTATTTGTTGACTTTTTCTTCTTTTAAGGAATGAACTCCATGCAATGAACTTTCCTCTTAGAACTGCTTTCATAGAGCCCCAGAGATTTTGATATGTTGTATCTGTGTTCTCATTCACCTCTAAAATTTTTTAATCTCCTCCTTGATGTTTTCTGCAACCCATTATTCATTCAGTAACGTATTGTTTAGTCTCCAGGTGTTGGGGCAGCTTTTATTTCTTATTTTATCATTGATTTCTAATTTCATTCCATTATGATCTGATAGCATGCAGGGTAGTGTCTCTACTTTTGTATTAGCTAAGAGTTGCTTTGTGGCATAGTATATGGTCTATTTTAGAGAAGGATCCATGTGCTGGTGAGAAGAAAGTGTATTCTCTCATTATAGGATGAAATATTCTATATATGTCAGTTAAGTCTGTTATTGATTGTATTATTGAGTTCTTACAGTTTCTTTGTTCAGCTTTTGTTTGTAAGATCTATCTAGTGATAAAAGAGGTGTGTTAAAGTCACCCAAAATTATTGTGTTGTTGTCTATTTGACTCTTGAACTTGAGAAGAGTTTGTTTGATAAATGTAGATGCTCCATTGTTTGGGGCATATATATTTATAATTGTTAAGTCTTGTTGGTGTATGGTTCCTTTGAGCAGTATGTAGTGTCCTTCTTTGTCCTTTTTGATTGACTGTAACTTGAAGTCTATTTTATTTGATATGAGGATGGAAACTCTTGCTTGCTTCTGCAGTCCGTGTGAGTGGTATGATTTTTCCCAACCTTTCACCTTCAGTCAGTGGATGAGTCTCTATGTGGATGAGTCCTATGAGATGAAGCTCTTGGAGGCAGCATATTGTTGGATTTTTTTTTTATCCAATCTGCTAGTCTGTCTTTTGATTGGCGAGTTTAGGCCATTAACATTCAGGGTTATTATTGAGACATGATTTGTATTCCCAGCCATTTTGTTTATTTTGGGTATTTAATGTGACTTGATTTCTCCTCTGATTAGATTTTCCTTTAGTGTAATCCCTCCCTCTGCTGATTTTCATTCTTGTTTTTCATTTCCTATTCTTGGAATACTTTGCTAAGGATGTTCTGTAGTGCAGGCTTTCTAGTTGTAAATTCTTTTAACTTTTGTTTATCATGTAAGGTTTTTATTTCATCATCAAATCTAAAGCTTAATTTTGCTGGATATAAGATTCTTGGTTGGCATCCATTTTCTTTCAGTGCTTGGTATATGTTGTTCCATGATCTCCTGGCTTTGAGGGTCTGGGTTGAAAAATCTGCTGAGATACAAATTGGTCTCCCCCTATATGTGTTCTGATTCCTCTCTTTTGCGGCCTTTACGATTCTATCCTTATTCTGTAAGCTAGTCATTTTCATTATAATGTGACTTGGTGTAGATTTGTTGTAATTGTGTAGATTTGGTGCCCTGTAAGCCTCTTGTATTTGGTTTTCCAATTTCTTCTTCATGCTTGGGAAATTTTCTGATATTATCTCATTGAAGATAGTGTGCATTCCTTTGGTTTGAAAATCTGTGCCTTCCTCTATCCCAATAACTCTTAGATTTGGTCTTTTGATGCTATCTCATAATTTTTGTATGTTCTGTCCATGGTTTCTAACTTCTTCACTATGTAATCAACTTTATTTTCCAGATTGTATACTTTGTCTTCATTATCTGATATTCTTTCTTCCAAGTGATCTAGTCTGTTGGTTATGCTTTCTTTTGAGTTTTTTATTTGATTTATTGTATCCTTCATTTCAAGGATTTCTGACTGGTTTATTTTCAGAGTCTCTATCTCTCTCGAAGTAATCTTTTGCTACCTATATTTTCTCTCTTATCTCTTTGTTGGAGTGATCAATTTTTCGCCTATATTTGCTTATTTAGGTCATTCTTTAATTCACAGATTATTTTAATTATGAACCTCTGAACTCCTTCTCTGACATTTTTCAACTTTGCTGTCCATGTGCTCTTTTACTATACTATCCTGGTTTGTTTGGGGCACTTTCCTCCCTTGTTTTTTCACGGTGTCTATGTGTCTTCCTTTCTTGCAGTGTGGATCTGAGATATTATAGTTTCTTCCCTATATTCTTTTAGTACCAGTGCAGATTGTCTGTATCTCACCTTGATGTTGGGCTTCCAAACCCTGCTGGTGTCCCTCAATGTATGCTACTGCATCTAAAGGGGGTGGCAGCAATAGCCAAGGTGACTCATGATAATAGTTAAGGTGTCCCAAGATGGAAGCAATGTCTTAAAGAGATGGGGTGAAAGTGTGGGCCTCACATTCCTTTTGGGATGCCTAGTCTGAGATGCAGCTGCTTCTAGGCCCTGTCTGCTGTCAAAAAGTTAGGGGCTACTGTGTGGGGAAGGCTATGGTGATGAGTGCAATGTCCCAAGATGGCTGTGGGTTAGGCTTAGGCTTCCAGGTGTGTGTGGGGGTGGGGGGTGCCAAATTCAGACCTGCTCTGGACCTGGGTCCTGTGTAAGTCAGTGTGGACAGATCTGAGCTGGTCCTGGGCTCCTGCAGTAGGCTGGTGTTCAAAGAGGCAGTCCTGTGCAGGAGGCTGGGCTCTGGTGGGTGTCTGCCCCATGGTGGAGGGGTGGACCCGGGCCTTCTGTGAGCCTGGGTCCCACGCAGGCTGATGTGGGCGGTCTGGACTGGGCCTGGGCTACTGTGGTATTCTGCTGGTCAGAAAGGATGGTCCTGCGCCAGAGGCTAGGCTCCTGTGAGTGTCTGCCCCACCAGTGGAGGGGTGGACCCGGGCTTACTGTGAGCCTGAGTCCTGCACGGGCTGGTCTATATACCACATTTTCTTTAACCATTCATCTGTTGAAGGACACTTAGGTTGGTTCCATCACAATAGTTTAACTATTGTGAATTGAGCTGCTATAAACATCAATGTGGCTGTGTTACTATAGTATGCTGATTTTAAGTCCTTTGGGTATAGACCAGGGAGTGGGATAGCTGGGTCAAAAACTTTAATGAACCTAATTTGTCCATCTGTGATGGTAAAGGGGGTTATATAAGAATTTCTGTTAATAGGTCACTAGGAGTTTTTGTTGTATTTGTTGTTGCTTGTTCATTTGTTTGTTAGTATTGAGGATTGAACCCAAGGGTGCTTAACACTGAGTCACATCCCCAACCCATTTTTTACTTTTTATTTTGAGACAAGTTCTCACTATGTTGCTAAAACTGGTCTAGAAGTTGAGATCCTCCTGCCTCAGCCTCCTGAGTCACTATGCATGCACCACCATGCCTGGCTAGTAGGAGTCATTATTAGAAATATCAATAATCACATTTCATGGACAGGATAAAGAGCCATTCAGTACTGAGTATTTGTTGATAGAATGCCAGATACAGTCTTTTCTGTAGCATAGACATAGTTTTAACATAAACTGAGTCACTTCTGAATCCCTAAATCATGGTGAGAGAACACCAAATTTTCTCTCCCCAAAGAGGCAACTATGGTGAACCCAAAGAGACATTTCTGTTCCTTAGCCCAAATTTTACATAAGGGACTAAAATATTATATTGTTTGAGCTAGATTCATCAAAACTAATGAGCCCTTTGCACTTTATTGTTCTTCTTTTCCATCACAGACTATTATCAGTGATCCTCTGAGCCCTCCACTTCCCAGAGCTACTCAGGGGCTCAGCCACACAACTCATGCTTAACTGCCTCCCGATCCTTCTACAAGCAGCCCTGCATTTTTGTGCAGATGGCCACACTGGAAATCAATTCATCAGATGACTCCAAAGAGCTCAGTACAATTAAAGATACACAATCTGGAGAAATCCCAAACCCTGTCAATCTACCCAGTGCTCCCTGGGTCGACCCTGATCCCACAGTGGTAAAGGAGTGACCTAGAAGAAGTGGGACAGGTTTATTCCTGTTCAATTCTCAGTGGCCATTTTGAAACTACAGAAGGAGAACAGATGGAGAAGTAACCTCAAATGAATATTCATAAAAAGAAAATCAATTATCCACCTTCTGTGCCACCTGCCCTCTCAACCCAACTTAGCCCACAGCTGTGTAGGGCGGGGGTGGGGGTGGAGGGGGGCATAACCCAAATCACCTCAAAGGCATTCACAGAGGCCAAGAGTCCAATGCCAAACCTGGAATGTTGGCACACCTGACCCCCCAAAATGGAACGTTTTGTATTTATGACCTTTAAAACAAGAACCAACGCCATAGAAAGGCGGTATGTGGGGATGAAAAGAGCCAAAAATTCCAAATCAGTCAAGCTGGTCTGGGTCTCAAATCTCAGTACCGACCCTTAACTCCTGCCCTTAGCTCTGATTCAACTGGACGGGTGACCCACACTCTGAGCCTCGTTTTTCTCGTCTGCACAGAGGGGATAATACCTCTTTCTATGGGGTGGTGGAGTAGAGGGACTATGCAGAGGGAGTAAATGAGAAAACAAATACGAAGCTCCATGCATGAAAAACATTCATTTCTCCTCCCCAGAGGATACTGTCCTAGGAGAGAGATCTGATACTCAAGCACCAAAACTATTCCAACTGTCTGTCTAGCAGCGAATGAAGATATGGGAGCCCTAGACGTGTCATGGTTCCAATGTAAAACTTCTAGGGACATGAGACATATTTAAAGGGTCTGACGTTAATATGGCTCTTAAATATTTGTCAGTAGTTCTGTTTAATAAAGGCACAGATCCTTTATTCCCTCATCCAGATCTATACCATGGACAAGGACACCAGGGAATCTAGAGAGCTCCAAAAGTATAAATTGTGCTTTGAAAAGGATTCTATGAAATCACAGAAATGAATGGAATGAGACGTCCAGGATGGGGACCCCCATTTGCCCAAGAAGCTTTTTGAGCTTGGCAATTGCAGCCCATCCCCACCCCAGTCTTACTGGAAAGAAACTGACTGCTCTATATCCCCTGCTCTGCCTTATTCTCAGAAAGAATCAAAGGAGACAGTTGCAACTCTGCTGCCCCCAAGGACATACACCCTGGCCCATACCAGAACCTTATTCCTAACCCCCAAAGTAGGACTCCATCTTCCTACAATGAAAACTCCAGCTCTTAACATACTTCCCTTAATGTGGAAAGGGAGGGGTGGGGGTCCATGGGGGACACAGCAGTCAAAAGAGTGGGGTCCTGGTGAAAGAAAACCATTTTTACTCTTCAGAGCTCCTGATTTGCATCCAGTCCGTCTCCTTTTCTCTCTTCATTTTCCCAGTTTGTTAATCTGAATTGTGTTTGAAAAAACAAAAGGTGGAAGGGAGACGAAGAAGAGCATGTGTAACTGATCACCTCACCAGATGAACACTCTGGCCTCTGGATTCAATCCTGCAGAGTTGAATTATTCTAATCAAACAGCTTTCCTTAGTCAACCTATAATAGGCAGCGAGTTGTTGGACGCACCAGGGTCCCTCCCTGGATTCCAGTTCTCTCCATAACCCCTCCAAACAAGGACCAGAAACCACCCAGAGCCCCCTGGACATCATAATGTGTCACCCTCGTCACTGGAAGTGGGACCAAGCCTGACTCCATGTGGCATGCCACATACCTGTCCTCCCTCCCAACCAGCCTAAGACTTCACCACCACCCCCAATGACCATGGCTGCCTCTCAGCTCCCAGAATCCCCCAGTCCTCCATAAATAGAGACTGACCCTTGGAAGAGGAGGGGCAGGAAAGAGAACCTCTAATCCATTCTTACTGACCCTCTTCACCAGAGAGGAGTAGCAGACTCTCGCAGCCCATAAGCAGCAGCCTTAAGGTATCTACAACAGAATATCAGCTTCAAAATCACCAAGCCATGTGTTTGAGGTGGAAACAAAGTGCAATTTTTTTTCTCAAACATGGAGTTTTTTTTTGGAGTTCCAGGTAGGAGGCAGGGGGGAAGCCTTAGAAGAAGAAGAAGAGGAAATCAGGAGAAGAAATGGAAAAGTTAAGAAATAAAACTCTACTGTTTCCCATGGAGCCCCCAGCCAGGTCTTTGTAGAAGTTCACAGACATCCTCCTCCACTACAGCATGATTCCTACAGGCTCTGAAAAGAGCCCTACAAAGAAGACACACCTTCTGCCCTGTACCTGGCTCTCTGAAAGCCCCCCTTCATCTCACCCCTCTGCACACACAGTCTGGTCTCTGGTCCCTTCATCTCACCAGTAAGGTGTATCCGCACCCTTCTTCCTACCTCCTTTCAAGTTGGCTCACATGCTGTATCACCCAGCCTCAATCGATCTGTCACTGCCCAATTCAACCCATCAACATTCCTTATGACCCAATAGGTTCAAAATTCCCTTCTCTGGGGCTTTGAGAAAGGGCTGTTTTATAAAGCACAAGGAGGAGTCCTTTGAACTGCAAAGCTGGTATTTGCCAACACTGTCCCGTGGTTCTCTTCCATAAATTATCCTGCTTTCATTATTCCACAGAAACCCTGATGAAAGTCACTGGGGGTGACTAAAGCAAAGAGGGAAAAGCTAAGTCCTCACGCATCCTCCTCAGGAGATACAGGGTCCTTGGATGGCGGGCAGAGCTTTTGTGTGATCCTCAGGCTCAGCCCTGGTGCTTATCAGTGGAGCCTGATCCAGCTGGAACACCAGTGAGAGGCTGGAGGATTATATAAAGGGAAGATGGATGTGCCCCCTGTGAGTAGTAAGGAGGTCAACAAGTCACTTTGTTCAGCTTTAAATCTATGAGGTGTGACATCTTGGCAGGCATGGAGATTGCCCTTATTTTCTTTTTGATAGTGACTCTGGACGTATTACAGCCTGGCTCACTGTATATATTCAGACCCTGACTGCCCCCCGCCCCACAAAATGCCTTTCCCCACACAACTGTGGCATTCTCCATTGGAGCCTGCAGCCCAAAGCTAGGGACAGAGCCACTATTCAGGCCCTTCAGGAAGGCCACTCAACTGCAGCGGAGAAAAGGGTTCACTTGTCTGTTCAGAAGGTTCAGGAAGAAGTGAGGATCCATGCTGGCTGGTTGAGATGGTGAGCAATCACATTAATGTTCAGCTTCAGAGAGGCCCACACCTGGCTTTCCAAAAAGCTGTCCAGAGACCCTGTCATCCCCTCCCTCACTGTCATGCAGGGAAAAGAGATTAAGGCTAAAATTCTACATCCTATATCACACACTCTCATACATACAAAGTAACTTGGGGTAGCATGTACTACACTAACAGTAGTTGGACATACTAAGATGTGCTTCTCGATCCCATACCATGGACCTCTCTCTTTCTCCTTTCCACCTCCAGTCACCAGCCTGTATCTAAAAACGTAGGATTCCCACTTAGTGAAATCTCCTCCCCAACTCTGACTAGCTATGGAAATCTCATAACTGCTTTTGCATGCACTATTACCTCCGCCTGGAATGTCCTTCTCTCCCTCCATGCCCTTTTGCCCAATAAGAAATTCCCACTTCCAAACTCAGTTGCAAGGCCTTCTCAGATTTCTGCCTCTTGCTGACCACCCCCTGCCTCCCGACCCATGTAAGTTCCTCTCATAAAACAGTTACTGCACTCCTTTGCAAGTACATGTTCACACATGTCCTCCTGGGAGACTAACCTCCCTGAGTACAGGAGTATTTTAAGTCCAGGAGTATTTTATTTTATCGGACTTTATTTTATTGGTCTCTGAGCCCCAGCCAGCACAGCGTTTTAGATGAACTGAATATGTGCTTCGAGGCCGTGGTCTCTCTATTGAATTTTCAAGACTCTCCCATAACCAGCATCTTTTAGCCAGCGGTACATTTCTGCCCTGTTTTTCAGAGCAGAAAGGGAACTCAGAAAGGCTGCCCATCACCCCTGACTGGTTTCTGTCAAATCTCTCATTCTAGATAAATTTCTTAAATGAGCCACATAAAGGATTCTGACTTCTTACTAGTGGTGATATTCTTAGTCCTCTGGACACCAACCTGAAGATCCCAACCCTACAATTAGCTCCACAAGCCCCAGCCCAGCCCCTTTCCCCTGAGGACCCCTAGGCAGAAGCACTTCTCATTTGGGGTACCTGAGGATGGGTGACCAGGGAAGCAGGATGCTTCACCAGTCATCTTTACCCTGCTGGCTTCTGCTGGCAAATTACTCTCTAAGGACACTTGGGTACATTTCTTAACCCTCTGGGACCTTAACAGATGGAAAAGAGAGACAACTAGATGGAATTAAGATGGGGGTGCCATAAAGGCTGTGGGGCCTCTGCTCATCCATCTAAACATCACTGCACTCCAGGCCCAAGGACAGCCAGCTCATCATCACAATCATCCTTGCATTTATGGGCCCTGGCCACCTTTCAAGCATTTCTCTTGGCAGAGATAGATTCCTACAAGGTGGATGATCTTGACTGTATCAACTTGGAAGAAAAAGAATATAAAACTTGTACCTGATAGGGCCCTCAAACTAAGCCCCTTAGCGTTTCCCCCACCACCACCCCTTCCTGCCTCCTTTGTTAAAAACGGAAGAGGTGTTTTAAAGTGTGGTAAAAAGAGGATGTGCTCCAGGCAGCACAGAGTGAGGTTCAAATCTCAGCTGCACCATTAACTAGCTGTGTAACCTTGAGCAAATGCCTTGACCTTGCTAAACCTCAGTCTCTTCTTCTATAAACTGGAAAGGAAAATATGTAATTCAGAAAGCATATATAAAAAAAAATTATGATAATATCTGTAAAGCACCTAACAAACAAGTTTCCTACAATGAAAGAATCTCAGTAAAGGCTGGGCATAGTAGTGCAGGCCTGTAATCCCAGCAGCTTGGGAGACTGAGACAGGAGGATCGAGAGTTCAAAGCCAGCCTCAGCAAAGGCAAGGCACTAAGCAACTCAGTGAAACCTGTCTCTAAATAAAATTCAAAATAGGGATGGGGATGTGGCTCAATAGTTGAGTGCCCCTAAATTCAATCCCCGGTACCTCCCCCTACCACCAAAAAAGAAAAAGAATCTCAATGAATGCTACTTCCCATCACTTTAACCCAGATTCCTATAATTATTATATATGTAAAAATGGTTTCATGGACAAATAAGCTTATAAAACTGTTTAACAAATTTTAACAGATTTTTTTAAACAAATTTAAACCAGGTTCTTCTCTGCGGACTTCTCAGAGCCTTTAACCTGCTACCATAAGCTATAAATCTCCAAGAGCTTCTAGCATCCTTAGGATTCCCCCAGGCCACTGGGACCAGTTTCTTTACTATGGAACATTACTAAGGGGCAATGCAATGTTCTTTAAGAAATAATGTTTTAAATGAAAGAGAATATAACAATTAAATGTCACAGCTTCTCAGATGTCCCCTTTTTCTGAAGTCTGTAAAAGACCATTATTTCCCTTTAGAAAAGCCATCACCAAAGAAAATTCAAAGTCAACTTCCTTCCCCAATTCTACTGCTTAAAAGGACTGCTTATCCCAACCCTCACTTTTTCTTAGATACGTACCATCCAGCACCACCCACTGCCTCAGATCTTACTACTCTTCTGCCTGTGAAATTTCCCAGCACTTACCTCCCTGGTGGGGGTAGGAGAACCAAAGACAAAAACAAATATAGTGGGTTGAATTGTTAAACACTTTTTTTGGTTCTGGGTCTGATTTTATGCACCACTTACAAATTTACACTAACCAGGGATTTCTGGGCCAATTTGTAGCTGCAGAGAAATTTCCAGGTACCTTATTAACTTTGCCGACCCCTGTAAAGAAAGCAGGCTGAAGACTTCAGTTGCCAGTTGGCAAAGAAAGGAAGAGAGAATCAGAACAGTTGAGCCAGAGAGCAAGCTACCACCAGAAAAGGGCTTGGGCTCCCCAAGGCTATGGTTTAGCCCCCCAAAATGAATTCTATGATCATCACTTCTATTCATCAATTATGGATCCTAGCCTGTTGTGAACCAGTCAATACTGCTGCAAGAGGATTTGCATTTGTAGAAGCAAGGAATTAATATGCACATCAGTCCTTCCAAAACTATCTATCGGGTATGAAGAGACACTATACTCACTTTCGTCCAATAAAGTCCTGCCTGGAGTTCTGCCGAATAGCTTTTCACTTTAGTTTGCGGATTAGACTCAAGGACAGTTTATCCCTTCATGCAGATAAGAATGTCAGATGGCTCACCTGCACCATCACGGTCCCCTGAATCCAGCAGCACACTTAATCCTGCCGCTAAGTCAGATGCGAAGCACGAGAATGTGAACTTGGAGAGGTGGATGAACAGGAGAAAAGGAACCTTGAAAAGAAGAGTTAATGTTAGCAAGGTTGGGTTTCAAAATCCCCATCTACTCCCACTCCCACTTCTTCACTGCTCCCTAGAGCTCCCTCCAGATTTTACCTTAGTAATATCCACCCCAGCCTGGGACAAGACACACTGAGAAACCCCATGTAGAATCTTATCTCCACACCAGCTCTGTAAATAGAAGCTTCCCATTAGCCAAATGATAAAATTAAAGCACAAAACACACCTAAGAATGCCCAGGCAGCATCTGTATCCCAGGTGAGGCCAGAGGTGACTGAGAAAATAGATAGCTCACCTGCCTGCATCTGCCTAGTCATTGTTGTGTTGCCATCCCAGGGTCTTTTAATATCACTGGACTTGAAAACTATAGAAGTGCTCCTATTGCAATCTTGCAAGATATGTCTCATTCATAAAGTGCTTCCTATTTACAGTGTACTATTCCACATAATTTACATTATTTTTATATATTCTGTGTAATTTGCAAATTTCATCCTCACAACAACCCAGTGAACCAGGTACATCTCTTATCCCTGTTTTGCAGAGGAGAAAGCTAAGTTATGTAAAGGTCAAATGCCTTTTCAAAAGTTTAAGAACAGGACAAGAACTGAACATACTTTTCAAAAGAAGAAATACAAATGGTCTCTAAATACATGAAAAAAATGTTCAATATCTCTAGCAATTAGGAAAATGCAAATCAAAACTACATTGAGATTTCGACTTATTCCAGTCAGAATGGCAATCATCAAGAATACAAATAATAAGTGTAGGTGAGGATATGGGGAGAAAGGTAAGTACTTAATAAATGGTTAATTCTTACATTAATTAACCCCACATCTTTTTCTTTTGGTACAATCCTGTTTTACAGGTAAGAAGCTATGTTTTGTTTGGGCTCTGGTTTATAGTCAAGAGGTTACTTCATCTTTGCAGCAAGCTTTAGAATTCACCAAAACATAAAAGGAGATGAATGGCATAAGCCATATCCCAGCCAAAGCTCTCCCAACCAGACACTAAAACCTCACTAGGGGATTCAGGAAACTCCCTGGCAAATCAGTGTGAGACACTTTCAGCAATGATCCCCCATCAGGTGCCAAAGCACAAATAATGTTGGAGAGCCTCTTCCCCACCAGGCTTTTGACAAGAGCCTCTTTTCACCCTGATGGCCTTTAGAACCCCCTGGGGAGCACTCATAATATAAAGGATGCTCAGGCCCCACCCATGCCCCAGATGCTGGTTCTGTCCAGCCAGTGAAGGACTCCAGCAAGTGAGCACCTTCTCAGAGCTCCCAGGTAGTTGTAACTTGCAGCCAGGCTGAGCTGGAGGGTTGGACCCTGATGTACTGCACAGTCTCTCAAAGCTTCCCTACAACCACAGTCCCAAGGATGAGCCTCACTACGGAATGCTTCTGTTAAGTTTCTCAGGGAGCCTTCCAACAGAGGGTCGCCGACTTCTACCCACAGAAAATTGAGATAACCATGGAGACATAACCAGATAATTGAGGTAAGTCCACAGTAGATAGAGTGCAGTCAGAGTGAAGAGTCCCAGAAAGATCACCATTTCACCAGCAGGGGGTCAGGTAGGTACTCAGGAGCCAGGCCACCTGAAACAGCTGCCTCCCCCCACACACACACTCATATAGTGATAGTCCAATGCATAGTCCACAGCCGCCTGCTCAGCCTAAAGTGGGACCCTTAGGGTACAATCACGTGGCAGCCACAGCCCTCCCATCTGTGTTTCCCAGTGTTCTATACTATACAGTGTTCTCAGGCACATGGCAATGAGCCATTCACTGGTATATCTATCTCTTCTGAGGCAGGGGCCAGCGCTCAAGCATGGTTATCTCTCCAACATCTGGCCCTGTTCCTGCTGTGTGATTGGTTCCCACATTGATGTCATTGTTAAAGTTCATCCATAAAACCAACCAAATCAAGCAGCATCACCCAACATCATCTTATTTGTGAGAAAACCATCATAACTTTAAATGGGTTCAACATACGCTTTCAAATATATATTGAAATATGTGGGATCCTCCCTGGCCCCTTGTCTTCCCAGACACAAATCCCCAGACACACTTTCTCCTGACTTCTGTCTTAAGTTTTCCTTTGTTCATTTCCAACTTATCTATTGACCTCACATTCTGGGTGAGAGAATATGATGTTGTGGGAAGCGAACCTCAGTGTTGTCCCTGCCCCTCCAGCACCCCAGGTTCTGACCTGCAGGAGGGCAATGAAGCACTTCACCATTGTGCTGACTCTTATTAACACAGACCCACAGAGTGGAAAAAGCTGATCCCAGTTCTCGGATTTTGCAGGGCTCATCTCTATCCTAATTATTTTGGCATAGATAGCTCACCTACCTGCATCTGTCTAGTCTACAAAACCAAACTGCAGAACTCGAGGAAGGGGCACCATTAAACTAAGACCAGGTGCTGTAGGCAGTTGTGATTACCACTCACAACCTGAATCTACACTTGAGAAATAACCTGTGCTTCCCCCGAAGATTCTTCATGAGATTCCTGGTGCCAATTGCTGACTCCAGATATCATCTCCAACCTCAGGAAGGAGAAGGTGAATATAGGAATGGGAAGTGGGAGCCAAGAGAGGGTACACATGACAAGAAGATGAAAACAGAGGTGAGGGCTTGTGTGCTCAGGTGTGTGTGACCCCAGCTGATTAAGTATATGAAGGATCCTATTTCTTTGCCTGGCACTCAGTCTTCCAGCAAGACAAGCTATGGCCAAATCTCAGCTCACCACTTACACACTGTAAAACTTTGAGCAGGTAATTTATCCTCTCTGAGCCTCTGTTTCTTCATGTGTAAACTGGGAAATCCTGGGCTGTGTCATAGTGCTGTCATGAGGTTTAAATGTATACACACACACACACACACACACACACACACACACGCTGGAAAATAGCTTGGTACACAGTAAGTGTTATCCATTTATTATAATTATCTAGACTTTTGTCCTTTCTGGTCACCTTACTAGATGACATCACACTCCCTAACCCTAATCTATTCAACTTTCATCAATTCATTCAATAACTATCTACTAAGAGCATCTAGACTGTGTCTGCATAGCCAACCTCAAATTCTTCCAAAGCAAAGCCACCTCCTCCCCAAAGCCTTCCTGGTTATCCTCTGTAGACATACTTCCTACTGCCTCAATTCATGGAGCATTTCATTTTTCCTCTTTTATAGCATTTTTTAAAATTTTTTTTTTTTTTTTAGAGTGGGGGGGAGAGAGAGAGAGAATTTTTTTAATATTTATTTTTTTAGTTCTCAGCGGACACAACATCTTTGTTTGTATGTGGTGCTGAGGATCGAACCCGGGCCGCACGCATGCCAGGCGAGCGCGCTACCGCTTGAGCCACATCCCCAGCCCATTTTTTAAAATTTAATTCAAATCAGAGCTTAAAGCTCCCTGAGGACAGAATCAGTGTCTGACTCATCTTTATGTTTTCCACAGCTTAATCTCTCATATAGAGTGTGAAGTCAATAAAAAAGTATGAGGTAAACAAAGGAAAACTTTGGATGAAAACTAGGAGAAAGCAGCTCCCTGATCCTCTTAGCAGAGCCTGTTTTTAAAAAGGTAGACAGGAAACCATCAATTCAATCCCCCCGACCAAAAAAAAAGAAAATACTAACTACCTATTACATGCAAGGCATCATGCAAAACAACACAGAAATGTTTTTTGAAAAATGAGGAAAACCCAATTCCTTCACTATAAGAACTAATAATTGAGGAAAGGGTAAGGGCCCAGTGTCCATCCTCAGCCCTGAACATCTGCTCCCCCACCCCTACTCCAGAAGTTACTAAGTTTCCTAAGACTTTCCCAGCACTAAACTGCTCCCAGACCCTCCTCACAACCCTGCTAGGGCCTTCCCAACTGCCCAGAGCACTGAGATCAAACCTTCCTTGCCCCCTAAAATTCCTAACTTTCTCACACTTCACCATGATCTTGGTAAATATCCCCATTTCCCCCAATTTATCCCAATCTCTGCCTCTCTACCATATTAGTAGAAGACACAACCCTCTGCCTTTCAAAAGCCACCTTACCTGGGCTCAGAACCCTTGGTCCTGGTTTTGACTTTCTTTCTCCCTCTCTCTGAACTTCCATAAGTTATTTCTCCTACACTTACCAGAACCAGTTCTGTCCCTGGACAACTCTGGACAGTTCACTTAACTTTATCTATAAGAAGTAAAATAATAAGACTGGGGTTGTGGCTCAGTGGTAGAGTGTTTGCCTAGCATGCATGAGGCACTGGGTTTGATCCCCAGCACCACACAAAAAAATGAACAAATAAAATAAAGGTATTATGTCCACCTACAACTAAAAAAATATTTTAAAAGAAAGAAGTAAAATAATAAAAATGCTCCTCTGTGATCTGTCACATATCTGAAAGCATTTGTAAAGCAAAGGACCTACAAAAACATCAGCTATCTTCCGGTCTTCCTGAGGCTAGAGATCCTACTTTTATTCTTCTTTGGATTTTCTCAATATCCTGAAATGGACCTCGTTTGCAATAGGTATTCAACAGATAAGATGACTATCTGATTAATGAATAAGTCCCAGGATGAGGGAATCAAATCTCCTACACTAATTTGACCTATCAGTTTATCTCTAAGTGAGAGCGTTTTTACCTTAATACCTTCTCATTCTCAATCAAATAAGAAAATTCCTGCTGGGCCCCATCACTCAGAATACAATCTTTCAGGTTCCACTGAAACAGAATCTCACCCTTGAGCTCCTAAAACCTCTAGGTGGAAGCTAAGTTGTTGGGTATGTCTGAGGTTCATGAAGGACATCAGCTTGTTATGGACTTTGAGTATGATCAATCATAAAGCTTCGTGTTACTGTAAAACATTATTTTTAAGCTGTTGTGGTATAAAATTTGGCTAATTTCTTTATGCAAGTATATAAATATTATTCAATGATATAAATAATTTGTTACATTGACTTGTTTGTCTGTGAACGTTGGATCTTCAGAAACCCCAATGAACATAATGTGGCATATACCCAGAGTTCTCCAACTTTGAGGAACAAAAACACTTTCCTATATCATTCCACTATCCTCTTACACTGCCATCCTCTGCCTTAAATTGTCAAATCCCTGTCACACTAGTCTGCATCAGTCCCAGTGCTTGAATCTGCCAAAATATTGTTGCTTCTATCTCAACTCAGCTGCATCCTCCAATGATATAATAGCCAAAGTTGGTGGCAATTTTTTTACAATATTTATAACTCTATCCAGCCTTTCTTTCTTGAACCTCTGGGTCAATGCACAGGAAAAGATAGAAACTCCTCATTGCCTATTGCTCCTCAACCCTAATCCACACATTTTCCCCCCAGTTCAAGCTTCCGCCTCGGATCTCCTCAGCCCTCTGGGCTCACTCACTCCTTGGCTTCAGTAAGACCTTGATGAGGACACACATCATCTCTAGGGCCTCTTCCTGGGCACAGGCTGCAATTTCCAGCAGCATCTTAGACACCTCCAGCCAGGTTTCCTGCAGTTGAACAGGCCTAAAACTAGATTAGCTATCAATTTCCCCAACCAGGTTCTCTCCCAATTCACATTCCCAATCACAGGTGCCATGTCTCTGTCCTCAAGTACAGACTGAGCTCCTACCTAGTCTGTGCAGGTCCAGTCCAAGGGCAGGGAGTACAGAAGAAAGCAAGAAAAAGTCCCTGCACTCCTAGGGAGGGAACTAAAGACAATGAGCAAAAATAAATAAATATACAATATAGTCAGTCTTCTGTCTCTGTGGTTTCTGCATGGACTGATTCAACCAACCACATATCAAAACTATTTGGGGGAAAAAGCAAAGAATGATTCTTTACTAAACATGTACAACACATACAGACTTTTTTTCTTATCATTATTTCCTAGACAAGGCAGTATAACACCTAATTTTTTGTAATATTTATATTTTAGTTGTAGTTGGACACAATACCTTTATTTATTTATTTTTATGTGGTACTGAGGATTGAACCCAGGGCCTCGCATGTGCTAGGAAAGCACTCTACCGCTGAGCCACAACCCCAGCCCAGTATCACAACTATTTACATAGTGTATACATTGTAGGAGGTATTTTTGATGTAGGACGGAGAGGCTGGATAGCTGATGATTTTCAGGAAGCAGGTTGATTGACTACAGGGTCCAGAGAGGTTATTGACCAAATCATTCTCTGGACCATGAATCTGGAAATTCTTTAAACTTTATACCTATTGGAATGAGGGGCTTGAAGATTTTACATTTTTGTAGGGGTCTACATAACAGTATTACATATACATTTTGTGTGTGTGTGTGTGTGTGTGTGTGTGAGAGAGAGAGAGAGAGAGAGAGAGAGAGAGTGTTCACAGAAAGTACTTTTTGTCCCATCTTTTTTTAGACTAGTCAGAGGTTTTATAAGTTTTACCACCAAAGCAGAAGTGACATCATCAAGTCTGTGGCCAAGAGATAATTGCAGAAGCAAAGCACGTGGTTGAAGAGAAGGATAAGGAATCAGCCCACAGGAGGAGTATGGATGAAGACAGGGACAGGAAACATTCTCCCGGACTCCTTCTTCCATATATCCCTAACCTCTTATCTCTGGTCTATCATCTTAATGTCTTAAATCTTGAATCAATCAGTAAATGTGATTTATTCATCTCATAATGTTGATCATTTTTATTGCCATTTTTTTTCATTCTCATCATGTCACTCCCAACCAAATTATTGCAAATCTTCTGCTCTATAAAATATGATAAAAATGTAGGCTTTAGCCAGGCACAGAGGTGCATGCCTGTAATCTCAGCACCTCAGGAAACTGAGGCAGGAAGATCTCAAATTCAAGGCCAGCCTCAGCAATTTAGCTAGGCCCTCAGCAATTTAGGAAGACACTGTCTCAAAATGAAAAATTTTTTTAAAAGGGCTAGAGTTGTGGTGAGCACCACTGGGTTCACAAAAAATAATAATAATAACAATAATAATAATAATAATAATAATTGTGCTTTAATGTTCATACACAATCATGATGACCCCTTCCCCATGCAGATTATTAGGAGGATCAGCATTTTTCCTTAATTCTCCTCTGCAAACACTCTGAGTACAATCCAAGGTTGCACAGCTGATCCGTCAGTCAGCCCAGGCAGAAAATCCAATGCTCCCCTGGAGGTCGACCCCTGGAGTCCAGACTCTGTCCCCTGCTGCCTGCTGTCCTTTCACTCTCTTGCTACAGTAGAGGCCTGAATCACTGCTGAAGCAAGAAAATGAGGCAGTGAAAAGATAGCCCCCAGTATCCCCCAGAGTCATGTTGATCCTCAACATGGAGCTGCAGACAAGGGAAGAGAGTAGAAGATGGCCCAGAATATTTCATAAGCAAACCTGGAAGCAACATCCATCCACACCTAACTGCAAAAGAACCTGGAATACTGGACCTAGCAGCATTTCCAAGAAGAGAAAACAGATTTGGGGACAGAGGATGGTAATGACACATAACATTCTTATTAACTTGAGGCAATAATATTTGTCTCATAGCAATAGGCTGAGGATGGGAAATTATAGCCTTTTACTTGAGAATCTGCAGTGGATGAATGATCAGACTCCTGATTTCCCTTCCTGCCTCCTCTGTGGTCTCTCTTCTCCCCAACCCTTTGACCCTTTATTTCCTCTTCAATGTGTCTGAAAGTTCCACTTTTCTTAAGTCACTGTCAACTTTCCCCTTCATTGGTAGGGGTTCCCCATTGCCTCCAGGACAAAGTCTGAACTAAGGCTTCCACTCCTAAGGCTTCCACTCCACTGCCCTTGTGCAACTGCTCTGCTCTGGGAAGTCACCCCATGGGACTGTGTCCATTGTGATCTGACTCAGCCCACATGCACATCTGACTCATGTTTCAACAACTAACTCAGTTTCCCACCTTCTCTGTGAGCCTCTACTTACCACTCAGCTCTCCCTTCCTCACCTGGAGTCTTGTGGCAACATTATTTCTTCTTACTGGACATTGTGGCCCTTCTTCAAGTCATTCATTAACTCACTTCTGGGTTGCACAGCTTCTGGTCTTCCACTCTGTTGTAATTCCCTGAGACAAGGATCATGGCCTATTCTTCCTTGAATTCCTTTTCATTACCTATACTTTTACTATCTGCAGAAAAAGTCAAATGACTACTATGTGTTGATTAAGGCATGAACTACAATAGTAAGATGTACTAGAAAGAGCTCAGATGGGAGCTTACAATCCAAGCACACAAGCTGCATGACTAGGGACAAAGTCATCCTCGAAGATGTCGCTAAATCAGAGCTAACTACAGCTACCTGACAGGGTTGGTGACAGCAGTGAGATAACTATAAAAAACACCTAGTAAGTACCTAGAAAATAGAGTGCCCTTGACAAATACCAGTTCCCTTTCCCAGTCACCCTACTGGAAACTGATGACATAGAATGACAAGGGACCAACCTCTTAAGACATAAGCAAAGTTGACCAGTGTACTTTACATTCCAAAGCTCAGGGGTCCTGTTCCAGGAAGCTTTGCTCTTGGCAATGTGTGGTGACTCTAGGAGGGACTGGGACAAGGATCATCAGATGACAAGATGACACCAAGCTGAAAATCAGAGGTGTTTCAAGAACCATGTAAATCCCAGTGGTTTGACCTTGGAAGACGCAGGAGATTGATGGCCCACTCCTTTGTCACTACAGAAAGGGGGATGTTCTTTCATTAGTCCAGAAAGACCTGGTTGAGTGACCCAGTGGTTAGGGCTCTGGTCTGTTCTAAACCAAATGAAGAAAGTTGGAGGTTCAGTCAGGGATGGACCTGCAGGCTTACATCCCCTGTATGTGCTGGCAAAGTTCATAACTGGCCAGTAGGAGAGCGTCCTGTGAGACACCCAGTCCAGCCCCAGCTATTTCTAACATGATAAATGTATGAGACCCAGGATAAAAACACAGCTTTCCAAGCTAGGACTTCTGGCTGTGATTTGCCTTTGTGTCCTCACATGTCTCCCAATGTCGTAACATTTACCTTACCAAGGGTTCTGAGCATCCAATGCAAGTTGCTAATGTTCCCAGAGTGTTGGTACCATGCTTGCTGCTCCGTCCCTGATAGCTATCATTACATTATTCCAAGCCACTAAACTGAAGAGCAGGACCATATGTTGTAACAATGTATTAAGCATGGATAGGGCTCAAGTTAGGGAAGTCATAAACAAACCAACAAACAAAAGTAAAAGGAATTAGAGTACTGGGAATGGCAGTTGCCCATCTCTGCCCCTGAGACCCCTCCTTGGGTTCAGCAGCTCTTCTGAGGTCAGGCATGACTATCTGTCCTCTTTATTTTCAAGCCTTCTCCATTTCCCAGAACTGTGGACTCATTTTGGAGCAGCTCATGTGCAACTTTCCTGCCCACCTAATCCAAATTTTACAGGTGTGAACACAGGAAAGGTGAAATGAGATTTTCAAGGTCACAGACCTTGAAGAGTTGGTAGAGTTGGTATGTAGGACTATTGACTCCAATGTCACCCTTCACCCCATTCCTCCCCACCCTCTCTAAAGCAGCCCTTCATCCAGGACTTCACAATGGTGGCTACAGTATGGAGAAAAGTGACCAGATATGACTGAACTCGCATGGGATTCAGTGATTCCAAAACCCACAGAGTTGGGTCAGAAATCCCCCACTGAGGCTACTGTGGCAAAGGCACCAGTGAGTGAGCTGACCAGACCCATCCCCACAGAAGATGCTCCTGTCCCTGTGTTCATTGACTCGGGCCATTTCCATGTTACTACCTTAAAGTGATCAATGCTACTGGTGAAAAGTAGATGCCTGGAAAGGTGATGTTGCCTCTTAAATATGTGGTCAGCCTCTCACAACTGAGAAGAGCCCAACCAGATCACCAAAAAATGCCCCCGCATTACAAACTCCCATCAACACAACAATCCGCCACAAGCTCACATCTCAGCAGCCAAAGGCTAGTGAACACAGTGCCTGGGTGACAGGGCCGTTCAGTCTGCACACATCATGGTCAGAGCCATATCCCAGACCTAGGACTGAGTCCCAGCTGGTTCTCATTTGCTCTCAGGCCAGGCCTGCTGCATGGTTTCTTTTAATTCATGTATTTTTATCATTTGATATCTGTAGCCAAAAGCCTGTGGGCAGTAAACGTCCCTTTCCATCAGTTCAAGCAAGAAAATGTACCTGCCGTGGTCCTATTTGCCTCACTGGGCTGCTGACTTATTTTAAGAACTGAATCTTTCCTGTTACTCTATTTTTCACTGTGGGGCATTGGCACTTCCCAGACAGACATGAATAACTTGAGTCTAGGGCAGGAGCATCCCCTCGTGTGGTGACCTAGCGCCACCTAGTGACCACTCGTTCAACAACAGCCAAATGAAATAACGGAGATAACAAAGAACCATCATGTTTTGTGTTCCCATGAAGTTTTATACACATTCTTCTCTAGTCACGTAACAGAGTTTCCCTAACAGTATTATGTTCGTCTTATTTTTAAAATAAAATTCAAGGCAACAGCAAGAAAGCTGAGTAAGTTTTTCCCTTGCCAACTCTGTTTCATGCTTTCCTGCTTTGGTGGCTGTCATTTATAAATGATGAGCTCATGAGAGGCAGACTAATGCAAACTCCAGGTGCCCAGAGCACAGCCAGGGAAAGAGACAGCCTCCATGGGGCCTGATGCAATCGCCTTGTCTTTATTTAACCGTTGAGACCAGTGTTTCTAAACTTTGGGTGCAAGATTATCCCGGCAGAACCTCTAAGGGGCATAAATACCAGTGTTATTATTATCTGCAGACTGCCACCGCCATTCATATGGAAGAGGTGCAAAGTCCTTCTTCTGGAGCAACTGGGATTGGAGATGGGCTGCTCACAGCTCCCTCAAGTCATTGCTCCTTGCCTCACCAGTGGAATTATCCTCTTACCAAAGAGGCCTTCGTGTTCCCAACTCATTGCAAATATCTAAGCCAGGATTTCTTCTTGACCTTGGCACCATTGGGTGAGATAAGTGCTTGTTGCCTGGGAGACTGTGAATGTTTAGTTAGTATCCCTGACCTATCCAGATATCAGGAGCACCTAAGGCTGTCCCCACTCCCACCCCTGTTAAAACAATCAAAATATCTTTAGACATTGCCACACGTTCTCCGGGAGTGCAATCTCATCCCTGATTGAGAACTGCATATCAAATATACAGGAAAGAAGAAGATAATGAGGAAGAACTCTTACTACCATTTAAAACACATGAATTGCCCCCAGAAATCTTAACAGATAAGGCACTGTTCCCCTAAAAGGCACAGATTGTGTACTAAGACCTTGGTAGTCTCATCTTATTTAATCTTCACAACCAAGAAACTGGTCTGTGGATTCTCAGAGGAAACATAAGAAACTTAAGTTATGAGATGTTAAGTCACTTGGCCAAGGTCACAGAGCTGGTAGTGGAAGAACTACCATAGGAAACTTAAGTTTTCCTGACTCCAAAGCCAGAGTTCATCATCACCTCCGGATTCTGAGACGGCAGATGAAGGAGAATTCTGGAACAGTCTTAATTGTCAACAGACCTGCTACAGTGTGTAATAATAGATTCAGATTTAGACTTAAAGGCATAAAGACTGTAGCTATTTTCTGTAAGAAATTTGATCCTAAGAGTTGGTACTAAAGGGGAACTACTGTAAGCTAATGGAGGAGCCCTGGGTCGTTTTTCAGACCCTGAGGCTAATATGTGACTGGATGGCCTTTATTATGGCTCAGTTAGTCACACTTTTAAAGCCTCTGCTCATTCCTTTACAAGATAAAAGCTTTGTTAGACCAGTGAGTCTCAGCCCTGGCTGCAAATAAAATCACTTGGGGAGTTTTTAAAAAGAAATGCTTAAGCCCTACCCCAAGCAATTAGACCAAAAATCTCTGGGGCCCCAAAGACATTTTTTTAAAGCACCAGGTAAGCCTAAAGTGCAGACAGAACTCAGCCTATGGGGCTATATGAGCTGTAAGGTGCTCAAGTGCTACGTTTCTATCTTAGATGCCCACACCCCTTGGACTAGAGGCCATCTCTTCTCCTCATCCATTGTGCTCTTAGGACGCATAAGAGATGGGGGTTTTGTTGGTTGGTTGGTTTGTTGTCACTGGAGATTGAACCCAGGAGCACTTTACCACTGAGCTACATCCCCAGCCCTTTGTGTGTTTTTGTTTGTTTTTGGTTTTTTGTTGTTGTTTTGTTTTGTTTTTTGTTTTGAGACAGGGATTCACTGTTTCACTAAGTTGCTTAGGGCCTCACTAAATTGCTGAGGCTGCCCTTGAACTTGAGATCCTCCTGCCTCAGCCTTGGAAATATCTGGGATTACAGCCATGCACCACAGTGCCTGGCATAAGAGATGTTTTGAGAGGTGGCTAGTTTCTCTCTCTTAGGACTGTCCCAAAAGTCTTGAAGAATTTCCTGGACCTCTCTCACTGTCTCAACAGCCCTCCTGTCTGTGAACCATTTTCAACGTCTCATTCTACCACCAAAAGCCCCAGAGCCCAGCTCAGTCACTGTGGAACATGGGGGTTAGAAACCCATTCCAAAGGCTGCAAAGAACAGGGAACATGACAGGAAACAGCTGCGTCCACTGAAAGATGATCTTCTTCTTGGCTCCGTTGAACACTTGCCTGTTTGACTTTGATAAGTTTCATTCTAATCCGTGATCTTTCGAGACATGAGAGAACCTCCCCTTTCTGAACATGACTCACTGACCCCTGTATCAGCACCCAGGAGAGGGTGATAATGTCTCAATCAACAGGTGTCTGGGAGCAGTTTTGGTTACACTCGTGGAGCTCTAGACCAAGTCCCCTGGTCCTCCTCCTTCCCTTTGCCTCCTGCCACCCCTCTTTCTGCAAGTGACCTCCTGCAACAGCTGCGCACAACACTCTCAGATTCAACTAATAATGCAAGTAATTAACATGGATGTAGTACTCCCCAGATATGGGAAAAGAACTTACATGCACCATTTCATTTATCCTTCACAGATACACACATACAAGATAGTATTATTGTCATTATTGTCACTGGCACTCCCATTTTGAAAAGGAGAAAAGTGAGCCATCTGGATTTGCTCTTCCTCTTCCTCAGCTTTAGTCTCCATGATTCCACCAATTCTCTAAAGAATGTCCATTCCCCCACTAGTCGATGAGCCCTGCAGGGGCAGGACCACACCTGGTTTGGCTCACCACACTGTCACTAAACTAGCAAGAAAGCCAGGTGCCACCCCAGGTGCTGTGTGCCTGACCTCTGCTTGGTGGAGGGTGAAACCGTGAAGGTTAGAATCAGGATCCTGGGAGAGGGCTGGACCCCAGGGAGTGCAGGCCTAAGGGCTGCAGGAGGGGGGATGAAGAGGGGAATACTCAGTGGTGTCACACCAAGATTTTATCCAGGTCACCTTTGACCTGGACCAATGACCAATGAGGATCTTTTCAGTGCACCTGTGGGGGCAGGTGTGTCAGGGTTTTTTTGTTCCTGGGACCAGAACAACCTAGAGGAGGAAATGTTTATTTTGACTCATGGTTTCAAAGGTCTGGATCCTTGGTTGTCTGGCTCCATTGTTCTGGGCCTAAGTGAGGCAGAACACCATGGCAGGGAGGCTGAGGGAGAGCAAAGCTGCTCAGCTTATGGTAACTAGGCAGAGAGAGAGAGAGAGAGAGACAGACAGACAGACAGACAGACAGACCAAGAAGGAGACAGAGCAACAGAGAGGCAGAGGAAGAGTTCAGGGACAAGGTAAAAGTTCCCAAGGGCACAACCCCAGTGACCTAGTTCCTCCAACCATCTTCCACTCGCCTACAGTTGCCACCACCTCTGAGCAGTCCATTCAAATTATGAATCCATCAAATGGATTAATCCACTGATGAGGATAGAGCCCTTATGATCCAATCACTTCCCAAAAGCCCAGCCTCTGGACACTGCTGTCTTAGGGACCAGCCTCAATGCATGAGCTTTTGGGGGACCATCCAGATCCAAATGGTAACAGAAGGCAGATGGGGTGAGTATAAAGAGGGAGAGGCAAGGGGCAGAAGCAACGTGTTCAGACAAGTGTTTGGAGTCAAGGGAGAGTTTTGATCATTTTAGGTTATCATGTTTTCTGAGGCAGTCTGTCCAGGGGATAAAGAGAAGAGTGAGTGCAATAGGGTTCCTGAGAGGACAGAAAGGTAGAAGGACTGGCTATGTTTGGGAAGGCAGGAAATGGACCTGACCATACAGGTCCAGGTAGGCAGAACAGGAAAGGGAGGCAAGGCCAGCCCTCTTCTGATCTCTTCACAAACAGCATCATATTTACAGACACACCTCAGAGACACTGCAGATTCTGTTCCAGATCATGGCAATAAAGGAAATATCACAATAAAGGCAGTCACACAATTTTTTTTTGTTTCTTCGTATGAATGTTTTGTTCACCTTATACAGTAGTCTATTCAGTGTGCAATAACCACATGATGCCTAAAGTATATACATATCTTAATTAAGCAACATGTTATGGAGCTGGGGTTGTGGCTCAGTGGTAGAGTGCTTGCCTAGCATGTGTGAGGTACTGGATATGAGTCTCAGCATTGCATATAAATAAATAAAATAAAGGTCCATCAACAACTAATAAAAATATTTCTTTAAAAAAGAAACATGTTAATGCTTTAGAAAATGCTAATAATCATCTGACATATTAGAAAAATGGCTCCGACAAACTTGCCCAATGTACGGTTCATCGCAGGCTTGCACATGCTCCCAATTACTCTGCTCATGCAAACTTTCTTAGACCCACCTCCCAGATGAAGAACAAGAGCTTCAAATGTTAGGTAACTTGCAGGACCAGCAAGGGGCAGAGCTGGTCTGGGAACCAGGACCCTCTCACACTGAAGCCCCAACTCTGACAATTGCACAGCAAAAAATGAGCTGGAACCAAAAAGTGTTTTTTATGGACTCTGATTTTGTTTGGTTGTTGTTTGTGTGTGTGTGTGTGTGTGTGTGTGTTTGTGGCTAATGGCTTTGGTTTTTGTTTGTTTGTTTTGTTTTGTTTTTGTTTTTTAACTTTCTTTGACCAACTCTCAGAAGACAAAACCCATAGAAAAGTGCAGAAAGCCAGGTCTTTGATGTGGCTTCTGCTACCAGTTCGTGCATGTGACGCCAGTCCTTTCCCTTCCTGAGTTGTAGCTCCCTTGTCTCCAAATTGAAGGCCACTCGATGAGCTCAGAGGTCCCTTCCGGCCCTTACACTCTCACATCTTCTGACCTTGAGCCTGACCTTGGACTAGCTGGTTATGGTCTGCTCCCAGGAAGAGAGGACTCAGGACATCCAGCTCTCAAGGAAGAGCTGGAGCTTCCAACACCAAGCAGGAAGGGGGATCATCATGGGCTCTGTCCTGCTTTTGCCCCACCTTGGGACTGTGGGAGCTTCCACCAGGTGAACAGGGGCAGCTGACAGAAAGGAGACAGTGTGGGCAGATGAGGAAGCAAAGAAAACGTTCACCTGGAAGCAAAAGAAGATCCTTTAACACAGAAAACAGCCAAGGGAAGTGGTTTGGACTCAACTATTTTCCATGTCCTTTCCACTGTTATGGATAAAAACCAAAGTGGAATAGCACTGGTTCAGGACACTTAAATGGAGCCCGGAGACCTTGTTAAGCAGACTTTGGCTCATCCATAACTGAACTTCTGAACTAAGGTGTCTGTCACACATACCCACTTGGGTACATGCTGACCTTGGGAACTGGGCTGAACAGAAACTTCTGGAATGAAATTCACTAGGCCTTGAGTACAGCTGCTAGGGAACAGACAGACTTGAGTGGTGGGAACACAAGGTTAAGGAAATAATTCCATAATATGGGCCCACATGCTTTCTCTTTTAAAAAGCAATTTACCTGCAGTCCTACCTGGCTTAAGTAGACAGGATATATTACATTGCTCAGCAAACTACCTGGTATGTGCAGGAGAAATGCAGGCCCTAAATACCAATGAAAAGAACACAAGTCACTCTGAAAAACGGGACTTCTGTGACAGGCCAGATCCCAGAACTCAAGGACATAAGACTAAAATCCCCTACCCATAAAATCTGTAAGAACAGGAGGTTCCAGTCAGAACCAGTCAGCCTGGACCAAAGTGACCTAGAGTTGTCATGGTAATGGGCACTTGAAAGCCTGATGTTATCCTGCTGTCAGTCAAAAGTCAAGAGGTAGGGCTGGGGTTGTGGCTCAGCGGTAGAGCACTCGGCTGGCACAGGCGAAGCACTGGGTTCGATCCTCAGCACCACATAAAAATAAATAAAATGAAGATATTGTGCCCAACTACAACTAAAAAAATATATTTTTTAAAAAAATTATAAAAAAAAAGTCAAGAGGTGGGGGCTAAGGTTGTGGCTCAGTGGTAGAGCACTTGCCTTGCACATGTGAAGCACTGGGTGAGAGAGAGAGAGAAATCAAGAGGTGGACCTGGGGAGGAATTGTCTGGAAAGTTCCCTGGAACTCCGTACCCATCCAATAAAACTGAAGTACAACAGAGATGTACCATCCCTCTCCTTTCTGAGAGGACCCAGTCTCCCCTGAGTCCCTTTTTTCCCCTTTCCCAAGCCTTCAAATAAACTCATACCTGTTACTCTGAGCAACATGTCTGAAATCTTTTTGGCATGATTGCAAGAATTTGGGTTTGAAGGGGGTCCTCCACGCTGCCTCAGTTTCTCCTTAGGCCTCGGCCCTGTAACAAAACCCCAACCCCCACCCCTTCTTCCTGAGACTGTGACCAATCGCTTTCATATAAGACAGTTTGACCTTTGCCACACCAATCACAATTCCCAACCAACAAAAGATGTAATTAGCAAACCCTTGCAATTTAATCTAGAAAAGCTGTCACACTAGGGAGTGTGGTCTTTATCCTGCCTAGAATAAGGCCCTGTAGGTTCCTGAAGCAGAGGAGGGAGCAAAGCCTTGCAGGGGGCAATAAATGTCAAGAGCAAGGTCAGAGAAAAGAGGACAAAGAAAAATCCAGACAAGCTAAAGAAGCTAAAGATGTTCAAAATTCCAACGGGGGAGAAGAAGCAGAGGAAGTAGAAATGAGGGAGAAGACATATCCCAAATCACATCCTGATTTCTCCTGTCTTAGTAAATTAATATGATCAGAGATGTCATTCATTCAACATTTATGGAGCATCTACTATGTGCCAAACACTGTTCTTGGTGCTAGAAATACAGATAAAAAGCCCTACCCTTAAAGACCTGACAAGGAGAGCTAAATGAAGAGTCATAAACATAATAAACACGTTACCTAGTAGGAAGAAGGTTAAGCCTTCTGGGGTGAAAAAGAGCTTGATAAGAAGGGTGGTGCAGCTTTAAGCTCAGCAAGATCTCACTGAGAGACTCAGCAGATAGGTGGAGATAAGGGAAGGACCCACTGAACACTGGGAGAGCATGATATTCATTCTCCTTTCATTCCTTATGAATGGATGTGCTGGGGCCACAACTTTGTTCCTTAATAAATGGCTCATTAAGCAAAAGGGAATGAGGCATGGTTCCCAATCCCAACCATTAAAAAAAAGAGCAGGGACAGAACTTTCCTTATTCGATCCAGTTCATCTGGTATTACATGAGAACTCGACAAATGAGTTGCATCAATTGATTCATTCATGATCAGTAATTCACTGGGAGAAAGACACCGCCTCCATAAGTCTCCCTTTAAATGTCAAACTTTTTTGACATACCATTTTTCATAGAAACAATATCAGCGGGTTTTTAAAGGCATAAACATAACTTATGATTAGAACACGATTTCATTTTTTATTTTCCCTTCCAGTCTTTGTGTGCATGACATATGTACAATTTCATGTGTTGTAACCACAAACATAGGATTTTGAGTGTTTTTTTTTTCCCAATTACCATCATGTTGTAAGAATTAGTCTTTCGCATTTCCTAGCCCTTGTAATGGATAATGAATGCCAGGGGTCATTCACTGCCTGCCAGCTAAAGCAATGTTATTTTCAACATTTTTGAATTCTACAATGGCCAGGGTCTAGTGGGCTCCATAGCTCAGTTGTCAGAACACTGGCCTTGTAAACCAGGGCTCACAAGTTCAATCCTCCCAGGGGTCTTGTACTCAACGTGCTTTTTCAAATATCAGACCTGAAAACACACACACACACACACACACATACACACACACACTCTCTCACATACACGAGTAAAAAATGCCAAAACGGACAAAGTGATTCCTGGCAATTTACTTTGACAATATTATTCCTACTGAAATTGATGTTATGTATCCCTAACGTGATTACAGGTTAGAAAAGACTTGAATGCAACCAAAAGCAGGAAAAAGGGAAACCACAAAAAGGAAAAGAAAAAAAAAAAAAGCTTACACTGCAGCCTGAACTGCAGTCCACAACACCAGAAATGAGGTGTGAGGTTTCGCGGGCTTGTTTTCAACCCCTATCTCCAGGAACCATCCACCGAATTAACCGAGGTGTCGGACTTAGCCAGACAAGCGGTGAACTTGGCCGCGCGGGAACGGAGCGGACCAGGCGCTGCAGTAACGCCGCGCAGTCGGCGGGCGGCGCTGTGGCACCGCTCCCCATCGCCTGTCCCCACTGCCGCGGGTGCGTCCCCCCCACGCCCTTCCCGGGCCCGAGCGGTGGCCAGCTCCGCCTGGATGCCGGCCGGCGCTGTGGCTGACACGTGGCAACCGGGCCTGCAAGTCCAGCCTGGGTCCAAGGTCCTGCCCTTTGGAAGGGCGGGGAGCGACTCCCAAAAATAGAGCCTTGGCTACTTAGAAGTCAGTCGTGTGCTCAGCCTTTCTCTTTTCTTCGTTTTTCTCCCGAATTCCAGAAAGCCGCGTGACTCCAAGGATGCCAAGAATCTTTTATGAACACACGAATTTTCCCGACTCGAGATTCCGTTTCCCAGATCTTCGGACCAAAACTCGATAAAGGGCTGTGTGTAAGGTCGCCAGGAGTCACTTGTGCTCCTGGAGTATTTGAAATGTGGCCAACTTGAATTGAGATAGGTGAGGAGTGAAGTACACATCGGATTTAGAAAACTCATAACAAAAACTGTTGTGGTTTTTTTTTAAGTATAAACTATGTCATTGGTAAATTTTAATTGATTACAGAAATAATAATAATTTTCAACATGCTTGGTGAAATGGATATTTAAATTTACCTAGTTTTTAAAGGTGGCCATTAGAAATTTTCGAGTTACATCTGTGGCTCCCTTTAAGATCTCAGGTTATCTTTCTGTTGAATGGTGCAGGTTTAGTGTGTCAGAGTCCTATGACCTTATCTTCAAGTTAATTCTTAACCTGTGCTCACACTAGACAAACAATTGTAGGTGAACTCTTTTCACCTGTGGTCTCCAGGAGTTCTGCACCTGGCAAGAAGTAAGCATCAAATTCTCTGAGATGAAATCAAATATCTCCCCAACATAATCTTAAAACTCTTCAAAGAGCAAAGAAACTTGCTCTTTAAATTGAGTTAACTAAGAGTTCTACAACTGTAAGACTTTGTATCTTGGCTGGCAAGTTTTGAGCTCTGAAGAAACACACTCAACACATTCATATTTTGTTGGTTATTTTGCTCTTCTGTGGTTGGGCAATCTACTGCTAGGAATGCTGTGGAGGTGATGTGTTCTGAGTGCCTAAGGGAAATAGGACATAGTGGTGCCAAAAAATTATCCGTAATTATGGAAAATGTGTCAGAACTTCACTAACACCAAATGCTTTTTTGAAAAGTCATTTCAGATTCTCAAATACCTTAATACCAGATCTTCCATCAAAGAAACAGAATTATTAAAAAGGAGATCTTTGAAGCATTCTAATTCTACCTGCCTGCAACCAAGATGTCTCCTCTTGTTCCTCCCCATACTGGTCTCTGAAAAGAGCAAGCACCTGCATATATGTGTGTTTTGACTTTCTGAACTTTTCAACACCCTAGACTAGGCTACACGAAAGCTGAAAGCTGAATACATTTTGACTTTGCTACCCCCATAAAGATTTTCTTTTTCTTTTTTTTTTTTTTCCTGGTACTGGAAATTGAACCCAGAGGTACTTTAACACTTAGTCACATCACCAGCCCCTTATTTTGAGACAGGATCTCTCAAAGTTGTTTAAGGCCTTGCTACATCGTAAGTGCATAAGGCCTCAAACTTATGATCCTCCTGCCTCAATACAGGCTTGTGCCACCAAGCCTGGCCCTCTCTTAAGTTCTTAATTTCTCCAGTACTTCATTCAAAAGCCACAACCCCTTCATTGACTGGCCTCGGGCTGGGGATGTGGCTCAAGCGGTAGCGCAATTGCCTGGCATGCGTGCGGCCCCAGGTTCGATCCTCAGCACCACATGCAAAACACAACCCCTTCATTGAAGGCCCTCCAGGGAGGCAGATACACAGCAGTTGGTTCAAGTCCAACTGTAATCAATTTGTTTTCTGTTCCCTCCTCACCATGGTCAGGTCAGGTCAGGTAAGCCGCACCTTCCTCCTCTTCAACAGAGGTCCATGGCAACACATAAGAAGCAAGGTGTGGGGATTTCAAGATGAAATATATAAATCTGGCACATAAGAAGTATTCAGGTAGAATGGTAGAATGTAGTATGTTTATTGTGCCCTTCACTAAGGTCAAACAGGAGGGGCTGGATGTTTAGAAGTCAGTCTACTTTTAACCAGTTCGGCCTTGGGGAAAGGAGAACACCAGTTAGAGGGGCTTTCCTGAGAAGCCTGTCACTAATAGGCCTTCTCCTGATCCCTGGATGTGAGAGGAGAACACAGTATGATTCTTGGCCAAGCCTGGTGAGGCATGCTAGATTTCCTAATGCCAAACAAATATCCAGGAGATCAAAGGACATATGTTAGTTTAAGTAAATATTGATTTATTATCTCAGGTTGAAGGCATTAACAAGATAAGATTGGGCCGTCCAGTGGGATTGCAAGCAGGTTGACAGACTGGTGCATGGATAGTCCAGGTGAGGTGGGATACGTTCTCTTGTTAGAAGCACTACATCCGGGCAAGGTGCAGTCCTTCATTCAGTTGATGGTGAGATTTCCCAGGGAGAAAAAAATCACATGGGCCCTGCCCCCAAATCCACACAGACTTCCCAGACTTCTAAGGCCCACATTCAGCAGCAGTTTTCCACTTGGCTCCCTGGGGTGGTCCTCTCTCGAGTCTCCATCAGCTACCTTGACCACAGCATCAAGGGAGACTTCTGCCTGATGGCCTCTGCTTTGCCGATGGCTTTATCCCACCAAGGTGGGTTTGCGGGTTCTTCTTCCTCTTCCCCTGGGGGCCTGGGGACCACACTCTGGCTTTCTTCTTTGCACCAGGCCTTCGTGACGTCTTCTTACTGCTTGTGGGAGAAGCAGGCTTCTTGGAGAAGCCTCTCTGAGATGAAGCCTGGTGTGAGCTAGAAGCTAATGTGGCATTGGATGATTGTCTAGCAGCTTTCTCCGACTGCTCCTTTAGCAAGTCCAAGACTGTCACTGGGAGACAAGCATTTATTGAGTGAGAAATCTAAATCCTAAAAATAACTATAAAAGAAGCACCAACCAGAAAACTTACAACTGCATGAAGATTTTTTAATTAACTTTTTTTTTTTTAAGAGAAAGGGTATCACTATGTTACCCAGGCTGGCCTTGAATTTCCAGGCCCACGCAATCCTCCTGCCACAGCCTCCTGAGTAGCTAGAATTACAGGTACACACCTCCATACCTGGCTTGCATAAAGATTCTTTAACCCTAATTCTTTTTATTAATGTTTTTTGTAGTATTGGGGATTTAATCCAGGGCTGGTCTCCCACTGAACTGCATCCCCAACCCATTTTTATTTTTATTTTGAGACAAATTCTCACTAAGTTGCTGAGGCTGACCTCCAACTTGCAATCCTCCTTCCTCAGCCCTCCAAACCCCTGTGAATACAAAAATTCCCTTCAATGGCCTTGATCTACATATCCTCCTTCTTTGATAGGGTCACTCCAGAGATATATGGCTCTGGAATATTTCCCTTAAGATGGTATCCATCTTCTGTAAGTCTTTCCTGTCTACCCACTTTGTCTGGAGGAAGAATTCCTCAAGTTAACTAGGGTACCTTCTCAGTGCTCTGGACTTATATAAGGGAACCTCAGGGCTATATTTACTTATGTGCCATCCCTCCTCCCACTTGACTCTGACATCCTATAGGTCCATTACTGTATCTCCAGGGCTTATCACAGTGCCCATCACAAAGTAAGCACTAAATAACTGATGCTGGATGAATGAATATATGGCCATATAAATAAATGAAAGAAAAAACCAAATGAATGACTAGAGGGCAATTAGTCACAGTAGAGGCAGGTGTCTCTCCCATTCTGATTTTTCGAAGGGATATACAGACTGAGCAACAAGTGACAATCCTCTTAGAGAAACCAAGTCCCTCCACCCTGTTGTTATAGTGTCTTTGCTGAGGGCTCTTCCTGCAGCTCAAGGTCAAGATTGATACCTAAGACTCAAAGAGGAACTCACCAGCAAGTGGCCTGAATTGGATTCGCTTACTGGTGATCTTCACCGGCAATGGCTTATATTTGCACTTGCCTGGGGGTGCTCGCCTAAAAACACAGACAGAAAGGGTAAGGACAGCAAACTGTAAAGATGCAACCAGGAGATCAAGGTCACAGGAAAGCATATGTTGGCATGAATTGGAGTCATCCTTCTATTATCCCAGGGATTGGGTAGAAGGAATAGGAATACCCCACAGGCTCAGAGGGAGAGGAGAAAGGCATGGGCATCACAGGGCTTGGGACCTGGGAGACAGTGCAGTGTGGGGTTAGGAATATGGACCTGGGGACAGACAGAATCAGGTTCACATCCTGGTGATCAGCCTTGCTAATTTCTCACCTATAAAATGCAAACTATAAAATACTACTCATCTCACATGGATATGGCAAAGATTAAATAAGAGCTGTGTGCCTGGTGTACTATAAGTGATTAACAAAGAATGAGATTTTTTTTTAAAAAAAAAAAAGGCACTCGGAGCAAGGCCTAGCACAGGACATGTGTTCACCAGATGATGGTGGTGGTGGTGGTTCCCCTTTAAGGAAAATCCCTCCCAAAATGCATGGCAGAGCCCTATGTAATGCAAGCCTCTCTGTCCAGCAGCACACTCCTTCTTAAACTGCTCATCCCTGGGTGCATCTTCTGAAATAGAATGGACTTTGGGCAATGTGAGAACTCCCATTATGCAGAGCAGAGCTGAGACTCCCCCCGCCCCCAGCAATCCCCACTTTTTCTCTATCTGACTCCAAATCTCCCTTTTGCTAGCATCATCCTTACCCCAGGTGGGGGGGAAAAAAGTAATTTGAATTATTTAGGAAGTATTTCTGTAGCACTTAGGCACTATTCTAAATATTTAATAAATATTAACTCACTGGATGCTCATAATAACCCTGTAAGATAGGTACTATCATTAGCCCTATTTATTTAGTTTTGATTTATTTTTGTTCCCAGGGATTGAGCCCAAGGGTGCTTAACCACTGAACCACATCCCCACCCCTTTTTTTATTTTTTACTTTGAGGCAGGGTCTTGCCAAGTTGCATACACCCTCGCTAAGTTGCTGAGGCTGGCTTTGAACTTGCAATTCTCCTGCCTAGGCCTCCCAAATTTGGGGGATTACAGGCATGCGCCACAGCACCCAGCTACTTAAAAGGCTAAGAATCAGGCTCAAGGTCAAGATTAGTCAAAGGCAAAGCCAAGATTCAAAACAAGGCTCTAGGGTCCTTGTTCTCAAGCACGGTATTTGGCTACCTCTAAAGGAAGGGCAGGAGGAAAAGTCAGAAAGAAGCAAAGGATACAGAAATCCATCCATGCCACCCCGAAATGCCGGGACAGGTGCACGAAGTGCAAAGACAGGCTGAACGAGCAAGCAGAGCTGAGTCTGGCCCACTGCAGCTTTAGAAGTCTGTGTGATTCAATGTAATGATGACTGAGCCAAGTAAGCAGAGCTGAAATAACTGATCCCAAAGGAGAACTGAGTTCCTATCTTGAGCCCCGTCTTCCTAGCCACCTTAAGGGAGTGATTTAACTTGCCTAGGCATAGGTTTCCTTAGGCCTAGACTGAGCTGTTAACCTGCTTCACTGGGATGCTGCCACCATTCCAGGAGAACGTGCATGCACAGCACTGAGGGTAGCCCACCACACTGTAATAACTCAATAAATGCCACTGCGGAAAAAGGCGAATGAGTGAGGAGATGTCTTCGGTGGTGGGAGAGGCCTTACTACTACCTTCTGTCTGGCCTCTTACAGCTGCTCTTCTGTAAGAGCTGAATTACCTCCAAACCAAATAAGGAAACTACCAAAGGAAAGAAAAAGTGATTCACACAGGAAACCTTTGTGTGGAAAGACCAGAAACCTCCACCCCAGGCATTATCAACTCACATGAGCACTCTCTCCCTCCCCTGAGTACAGGGGATGTATGCACGGAAGCAGAGACACTCCAGTACCAAGTTCACCTCTTGGCACTTGCTCTCCATTCTCAGCAGAGCCCCACAGGCACAACATAGGGGACTGAGCCTCTCTAGGAACTTCTGGGAACACACAACCCCAGAGCCCAGTTAAATAGAAGCTGCACATAGGCCTAATGGCTACTGAACACCAGTCACATCTGGGAGACTGGAGCCTCAGAAGGTCATGTTACAAGTCTATCTGTCAGGTGATTAATTCCTGGGTAGACGATCCTGCTTTGAGCAAGAATCCTGAGATAATTGCAGTGCACTGCCCAGACTGCTCAGCGTGGACATACTGCCTCACCCTACAGGAGCAGAAACACTGACCAGACTCAACAACTTCACCAATGAGAAACTGGATTGTGGCTCTGACCCGTTCTGCTGGAAGATGGTTAGTCTCTGAGAGAAGTGGGCAAAGCAACAGCAGTAAACAAAAAAAAAAGAATCCACCAAGTGATCAGATACTACCACTGATTCCAGAGAAGGTCAGATGGAAATAGAAAGAAAGCTGACTGCTGAAGGTATTGGCCAAATACCTTGAGACCTCAACCAAGTCCAGGAGACAGGGCAGCAATAGTTGCTCAGGTGGTTGGGGGTGTATTCCTGTTGTCATATTGCCTCCAGACATAAATCTCCAGAAGACTATCTTTTAAAAAATAGGCGCCACAGGGATAGACCAGTCACCATGTAATGGCTCAAGGTCCTGGTTTCCAACTGCAACAAGACCATTTCCCAAGGAGCCCATAATTCCCAGGGACACATTGTCCTACACACTTGTTTGCCCAAACTGCTCTCTTCTAGGGCATAGATGTACTTTGTGATCATTTTTGGTAATTCTTGGGAAGTAAACACTGTTTTTAGGTCACTGCCATGGAGAAAGGGGTTAATAAAAATGTGCCTGAGAAGAAATGACACCAAATCTTACCTTGAAGGATCAACAAATTTGTAAATAGATCCATGTGGCGCGTAGGCACTTGGGTAAGAGGTGGCCAGGAAATACAGCTCCCCTGAGTAGACAAGCAATAACAGGTCATCAGCAGGGCTGAAACAGGGATGAATGCACAGAAAATGAAATGAGGTAATGGTCCTCAAATGCAGTGAGCCCCAAGAACGGAAGGAACTCTGTAATCCTGATTCAGCCTTCACTGGACTGTGAGCTCCTTGAGGATTAAATCCACCTTTGAATCCTAAGACCAGCTCAGAGCCCAACTGGGCAGCACACACCTGTAATACCAGCAATTAAGAAGGCTGAGGCAGGAAGACCACAAGTTCAAGGTCAGTCTCAGCAACCTAGAATGATCCTTTCTCAAAACAAAAAATAGAAAGAACTGGGGATGTAGTGAAAGGATGCCCTTGGGTTAAATCCATAGTAAAACAAACACACACACAAACACACACAAAGACCAGCTCAGAGGGTCGTCCATCAGAATCAGACAGCCTTCTCCTTTATCATCTCTTTGCACTGTGAAACTTCACCTCAGTGAATCTCCATTTCCCCCTGACCCAGCCCTCCATACTGATAAGATTCTCTGAGACTTGGAAATCCACCATCCATAGACCAAGGACCATTATTGGTTGCTTGTCTTCTGTTTTGTTTCCCCTCAGCCTCAATCTCTTGTCCCCCCACCCCCACCCCCTTCCTTCACTCCCTGAGCCATTTATTTCCTCGTGACCTTCCCTACTCTTCAGCCTTTCCTCTGGCTCTTCTCATTGCCCTCCAAAAATCACCTCCATGCCAGGCGCAGTGGCGCACGCCTGTAATCCCAGCTGCTCAGGAGGCTGAGACAAGAGTATCAAGAGTTCAAAGCCAGCCTCAGCAATGTTGAGGCACTTAGCAACTCAGTGAGACTCTAAGTAAAATACAAAATAGGGCTGGAGATGTGACTCAGTGGTTGAGTGCCCCTGAGTTCAATCCCCAGTACCAAAAAAAAAAAAAAAATCACCTCCATTCACCTTCTCATATATCACTTAGAAAGTGCCCCACTTCTCCCTATATCCTTCTGTTTAAATTTCAGAAAACATTATCAATTCCATTCCCACAATACCTACCTTATTCCACCTGACTTTGTAGTTATCTGTGAGGGACAGCACAGATGAGCCCCACAGTTAGATAGATCTGGGTGTGAATTTTGTGGATTCTGATGACACTGGTTACCAGCTTGTTAGCCTGGGTGACCTCCTAATCTGAATAAACCTCCAGATAGTTATTCATTCATAAAATGGGGATCACAATTGTGAGGCATTCACTTAGGAAGTGTCTGATAATCTGATAATAAATAGAAAGCATTACTTTCTTATTTCTCTGTTTCTTAAGTCCACATGTAATCTGGGTCATTCTCCAACAGGAGTCCCTCCAAACCATACAAAGACTTCCTAGTCTCAAAGGAGAATCGGAAACCCTGTCCTGCTGCATATTCCCTTCACATAACTACCATCAGTGTAAATTATACATCTTCAACTTGCCGTAGACTTCCCATGTATAGTTAAGGGGAAACAAAACTAGAGGGAATTTTCTTCATTTTATTTATGTTTTTTCTTATTTTTCTAGGGATCAAACCTAGGGCCTTGCACTCTAGAAGCAAATCTCAGCCCAACAGAGGTGAATTTTAACTGTAGTTTCCAATTGATATTTTTCGTATCTATTTTTCTAATTTTTTATTTGTTTTAACTGGTTACACATGACAGCAGAATGCATTTATGCATTTTAGTATATCATACCTAAATATAATTTCTCATTTTTCTGATTGTACATGTTGTAGAAGAATCACATCAGTCATGCAATCATACATGTATATAACATAATAATGTTTGTTTCACTCTATTATCCTTCCTATCACCATATCCTCTCCCCTCCCTTCACTCACCTCTACCTAATCAAAAGTAACTCAATTCTTCCACAGCCTCCCCCCATTATGAATTAGCATCCACATATCAGAGAAATCATTCAGCCTTTGATTTGGGGGGATTGGCTTATTTCACTTAGCAAGATATTCTCCAGCTCCATTCATTTACCAGCAAATGCCATAATTTCATTCTTCTTTAAAGCTGAGTAATATTCTATAACACACACACACACACACACACACACATACATATCACATTTTCTTTATCCATTCATCTATTGAAGGGCACTTAGGTTGATTCTATAGTTTAGCTATTGTGAATTGAGCTGCTATAAACATTGATTTATCCACATCACTGTAGTATGCTGATTTTAAGTCTTTTGGGTATAAACTGAGGAGTGGGATAGCTCAGTCAAATGATGGGTCCATTCCAAGTTTTCTAAGGAATCTCCCTACTGATTTCCATAGTGTTTGCACCAATTTGCAGTCCCACCAGCAATGTGTGAGTGTTCCTTTTTCCCCCAACATCCTCGCCAACATTTGTTGTTGCTTGATGATTGCCATACTGACTGGAGTGAGATAAAATGTTAGAGTAGTTTTGATTTGCATTTCTGTAATTGCTAGAGATGTTGAACATTTTTTCATATATTTGTTGATTGATTGCACTCTTCTGGAATAAGACAAGGATGCCCTCTTTCACCACTTTTATTCAATATTGTCCTCTAATTGCTCTAGCCAGAGCAATTAGACAGAAGAAAGAAATTAAACGGATGCAAATAGGTAAAGAAAAACTCAAACTATCATTATTTGCTGATGACATGATTCTATATTTAGAAGAACCAAAAAATTCCACCAGGAAACTTCTAAAATGAATAAATGAATTCAGCAAAGTAGCAGGATATAAAAATCAACACCCATAAATCAAACGTGTTCTTATACATCAGTGATGAATTCACTAAAAGAAAAATTAGGAAAACTACCCCATTCAAAATAGCCTCAAAAACTAAAATAAAATACTTGGGAACCAATCTAATAAGAGGTAAAAGACCTCTACAATGAAAACTACATAAAACTAAAGAAAGAAATTGAAGAAGACCTTAGAAGATGGAAAGTCTGCCCATGCTCCTGGATAGGCAGAATTAATATTGTCAAAATGACCATACTTTCAAAAGCATTATACAGATTTAACACAATTCCTATTAAAATCTCAATGAATTCTTCATAGAAATAGGAAAAGCAATCATGAAATTCATTTGGAAAAATAAGAGACCCAGAATAGCCAAAGCAATCCTTGGCAAGAAAAGTAAAGCAGGAAGCATCACAAGACCAGACCTTAAACTATACTATAGAGCTATAGTAACAAAAACAGCATGGTTTTGACACCAAAATAGACACATAGGCCAGTGAAAAGTGTGGGAGGCCGACTAGCACGTGAGTGCATCTGTCTCCCCTTCTGATTGGTGTGGCATCATCATTTCGTTGGTCACTCTATGATCTGGTTGCCTAGGTAACCGAGAAGATAGCCCCAATCTTTAGGGTGCAAGGGACTGTGTCTTCATGCATGGGTGTGCCTTCCTACATCCCCATGGGTGGAGCTATGCTCACCTGTTCCTTTGTGATATTACCCCTTGCCCTGTTTGGGATAGAATGTTCCATGGAAACACTATTTGTGTGTCCCCTTCTCTTACTGTGCCCTTGGTGTGGCCTTCCTAGATGTCAGACAACCTGCTGACAACAACATCATGAAGCTAGACTCAGCCCCTTGAAACCTAACCCCTTGCCTCATTTGAATACCTTCTCCTCAATAAAAGGGGTCAACACATGTGGGCTCTGTCTCTCTCTTTCTGCAGACCCTTAAGGTCAGAAGAGCTATCACAGCACCCCCAAAGAGAAAGGTATTTCTGTCTCTTGTGTGGTTATTTCGTGCAGCCCAGTTCCCCTGGAGTGACCCCTGAGTGTTTTAGTCGCGAGCAACCAAGCAAAACAAAATAGAAGACACAAAGGCAAACCCACACAAATACAGCTGTCTCATACTAGACAATGGTGCCAAAAACATTTACTGGAGAAAAAGACAGCCAATTAACAAATGGTGCTAGGAAAACTAGAAAGCCACGTGTAACAAAATGAAATTTAACCTCTATCTGTTGCCCTGCACAAAACTCAATCCAAAGTAGATTAAAGACTTAGGCACTAGAATTGAGACTCTACCTACTAAAAGAAAAAGTAGACCCAAATCTTCACCATGCTGGCTAGGATCTCACTTCCTTAACAAGACCCCTATAGCACAAGAAGTGAAATCAAGAATCAATAAATGGGATTGGATTAAAACTAAAAAGCTTCTTCTCAGCAAAAGAAACAATCCATAACTTGAAGAGAGAACCTACAGAGTGGGAGAAAACCTTTACCACATGCACCTCCAATAAAGCATTTATCTCTAGGATATATAAAGAACTCAATAAACTTAACATCAAAAAAATATATATACAAATAACCCAATCAATAAATGGGCTAAGGAACAGAACAGACCCTTCACAGAAGAAGAAATATAATCGATCAACAAATATATGAAAAATTGTTCAACATCTCTAGCAATTTAGAATCTATTTTAAGGAGAAAAAACTACCATATATCATTTGAAACAAAATACATGCAATATGAATTTACTGCAAACATCATTACTTTGGCCAGCCCTCTTGGAAATGAGCTTAGGTGACTGACATTCAGAAATCCAATCAATCAAAACGGCAAGGGATGGTCCCACACCAGCCATTCACTCAGCAATTATTTATTTATATCAGCTGTCAATTCTGAGCTCAGTAAGTAAACTGTGGCATTAGTTGAGGGAGAGTTCTGGTTCCACTAAAAAATAATTCACCTAATGCTGGTGACTGATAACATAAAATAATGAAAATTTTTAAAAAAAAAGGTTTTTAAAAAGTCTCCAAGTGGAAAGAATATGCTAAAAGCAAAAACACAAATTCATTTATGCAACAACAAAAAAACCCACCAGCTCTGGGAGAAATTTATTTGCCTGGGGAAGATTCTCACTGGCTTCAGGGCTGCCCTTGGGCAAATACCTGGCAAGTCCACTTCCTAGAATTCAGCCAAGGACACTTAGTTTTGTTTACCAGATGTACTGACTGGTTTTCCAAAACTACCTGCTTTCTCCTGAGTCGCCTGCAGGCTCAACAAACCAAACCACCAAACCGAGGGGTCTGTGGCCTCCTGTAAAATAGTCACAGAAGATGGCTGCCCAGTGTTCCTGGGCGGCCCTGCCTCTGGGGCTCCACCCTCCAGGGGGCTCATCCACAACCACCCACTTTCCATCCTCCCGCCTGCCTGTCGATCCTCTCCTTTCTTGTATGTTTGTACCTCTAATTTGGAACTCACACTGGTGTTTTTCTGTTAAAAAGGCTTGAACTTTCCAAAATGCCTTCTACTTCTATAAAACCTTCATCTCAAACTATCTATCTACTCATCTGCTAGCTGAGAGGAAAGAATCCAGGAGCTAACCGATCTCTTTATAAATTCTACTCAAGTAAAGATCCTGTACAGCCACCCCGTGGCTCAGAGTGGAAAGAAACCAAACACTCAGGAACTCTTCAAGGCTCTGATGTCCACCTACAGAGAATCCCAGGACTGGAAGAGACTCTAAAAGAGAACTTTATTATCTTCTTTGCCTCTAAGCATGTCTAGATCCAGTGCCAAATACTAAAAAGATCACTATACACACCTGTATAAAAACAAAACAGAATTTATTTAAAATTTGGAAGTGTAATCTCTCAAAATGAAACATAATGTGAAGCTAAAATTAAAAGTCAGTTCTCTAATTATAAAAGTCTTGGAAAATTTTTAGAGCTGAGTGTCTCTTCTCCCCTCTCCTATGTGAGCCCATGCCTAGCTTCAATGATGCCATTATCATGTACCTAGCCACTTCCTATCTACCTAGTTGTCTACTCTTTCTTCAGATTTCTCAGGAAATAAATTCTCCCTTACTCACAAATTCTTGGCAGGGTCAGGCCAACTGGTGAGCCAATCATAAGAGGTCCCTTCTGCTAGGCCATCCCAGGAGGGTAAGCGTTCACAATCCCTTTAGTCTGGCCCCCTGGCCTGCACATGGCCCTGTAACTGTGATTAAGAATAAAGAGGGAGGGGCTGGAGATATAGCTCAGTTGGTAGAGTGCTTGCCTTGAATGTACAAAGCCCTGGGTTCAATCCCCAGCACTGCAAAAAAAAAAAAAAAAAGGGAATAAAGAGGGAACCATTTGTGAATCTCTTCATAGTCAAAGGATCAAAAAGACCAAAATGCATACTTGATATGCCCCTCACAATGAGATGTGCAGGTCAAACAAGACAAGTAGGCTGGCACAGCAGCCTATTTATTTGTTGGTTTGTTTGTTTGCAGTACTGGGAATTGAACCCACGACCTTACATATGATAGGCCACTTTACCACTGAGCATCACCCCTAGCCTGAGCCTGTTTATTTGTTGGTGAAATGAACCTAATAATTACATCACAGAGGTGTTGTTGTTACCAGTTAAGGTGGAAAACATGAAGTGTTTTGAAGAGTACCCAGTATGTTAAAAGAGATGATTAAATGATAATAATAGTAGAAGCAGTATTTACTGTATAAATAATGACAACAATAATAAATGTTCAGTTGATACTTGTGATTATCCAAGTAAAGTAAGCAGACATCAAACTGCTCTGCACATGGATTACCTGCTTCATCTTCAGCAAAGGAGATGATGAACTTGCTATAGGTGCTGATCAACCCTGGGAAAGCACAGGACGAGGTGCTCCCCAGGCAAATGTCTCTCTTCTTCCATTTCTGGGTTTTTCTATCTTCCTGCAAAGCCATAAGTCGACTAGATGAAAAATAAAACCTTGTATTTTAGGAATCCATATTTCCACTCTGCAGGATGTTTTTCCACCTAGAATCAGCAATCATTGAGTGCCAAGGCTAGGTCTCCCACAAAGAGATCAATAACAAGCCTCCCTCAAAGAAGAACCAAAAAGCTGCTTCAGTGATACTTCAGACCCACTTATCCTCCATGGGGAAGCACATTTTCTATTATAAGTTTAATGCCCTGAGAAGACTGCACCACTGCAAAAGACTCATCTTGGGCTGGGGTTGTGGCTCAGTGGCAGAGCAGTTGCCTTGCACATGTGGGGCACTGGGTTCGATCTTCTGCACCACATAAAAATAAATAAGCAAAATAAAAATATTGTGTCCATCTAAAAAAAACTCATTTTTTTATTGGTTCTATGACCTTCGGCTAGTTGTCCAACATCTCTAAACCTCAGTTTCCTAATCTATATAATGAAAAAAAAATTATAAAGTGAACCAGGCAGAGTAGTGCACATCTGTAATCCCAGTGAATGGGGAGGCGGAGGCAGATGGATTGCAAGTTTTAGGCCAGCCTCTGCAAATTAGTGAGGCTCTAGGCGATTTAGTTGACAACTTGTCTCAAAATTAAAAAATAAAAATAAAAAGGGCTGGGGCTTGGGGTGTGAGGCACTGGGTTTGATTATCAGCACCACATATAATTAAATGAATAAAATAAAGGTCTATCAACAATTAAAAAAAATTTTTTTAAAGGGCTGGGGATGTAGATCAGCAGTAAAGTGCCCCTAAGTTCAATCCAAAATACCCAAAAAAATATATAAAAGGAGGGTAATGATAATATAGTTTACCATGTATAAAACTGCAAATATTAAGTAAAATAAGCTATGTAAAGATCTCAACAATGCTGTGACACATAGAAAGGACTCAAAAACTACCAGCTGTTATTATTAAGTTATATGCATGCATGAATATGTCACAATGAATTTCAATATTATTCATAATCATAATGCACCAATAAAAAAAGAAAAACTCAACTAGCTGTTGTATTATTATTACTATTATTATTATTGATATTATTATTATCTATACAGAAGCAAGTAGATGCTCCATATATCTCTAGCATCTATCTGAAGAAGAAAAGGAAGCTGGGTAAGCCCAGGGTGCTCGGTGAATTGCCTGAACAGTTTTATAAAGACCAAGCTGCCCAACACCAGGTGATTCTGAGGCATATACTTCAATTAAGAATCACTGCAGGGCTGGGGCTGTGGCTCAGCGGTAACACACTTGCCTGGCATGTGTGAGGCACTGGGTTAGATTCTCAGCACCACATATGAATAAATAAAATAAAGTCTATCAACAACTAAAAAAAATATTTTTGAAAAAAGAATCACTGCATATCATCCAGGTGTGGTGGCACATCCCTGTAATCCCAGCAGATCAGGAAGCAGAAGTAGGAGAATCGAGAGTTCAAAGCTAGCCTTTAGCAACTCAGTGAGACTCTTGTCTCTAAATAACATATAAAAAAAGGGCTAGGGATGTGGTTTAGTGGTTAAGCTCACTTGGTTCAATACTCAGTACCAAAAAAAAAAAAAATCACTGCATATCAAAAAGTGATATGTGAAGGGGTTATGTGTTTTGGGATGGATAAAGATAAATGAAGTCCCAACGATCTAATAAGTAATGATGAAGGACTAACCAATTAGTAACTATATCATCTCTACAACTAAGAATTGAAGCATGAAAATAACTACATCTTTCCTAAATAAGATGAAGTAATGGGGACTAGATTTACCATCCCACCTTAATGAGTCAAAACCTGTACAAAATAGAATAAGAGTGGTTTAAAAGATATTGACAAGGGCTGGGGCTGGGGCTCAGTAGTAGAGCATTTGCCTAGCACATGTGATGCACTGGGTTCGATCCTCAGCACCACATAAAAATAAATAAATAAAATAAAGGTATTGTGTCCATCTACAACTAAAAAAAATGCTAAAAAAAAAAAGACATTGACTATCAGGCAGCATAGGTGTGTCTTCCCTGAGAGATAGAAAACAGATGAGATGAGCCTTGAGATTGTTCTAGATTCTTCCTTGAGAAAGTTCCCAGCACAGAGAGGGAATACATAGGCAGAGCCCAGTAGACTCCCTGAGTTGAAAAGATAGATCTAAGAGTCCAGGAAGATCAAAGCAGTAAAAGTTCGCAGGTTAGAAAATGGAGAGAAGAAAATTACACAGAGAATGATCTTCGGAGATCTTCAAATACTCATCAGTGGGCTCAACAGCAGGCACGAGAGGGGACTGCCTGAAGCAAGGGAGAGAATTGGAAGTGAAAGTGCCTGATACTCGTTCGGGGTCAGGAATGGTGCATGCATCATTCACAGGACATTGGCAAAGCCTCAGGAAGGTTTGCCTTAATAGTAAGGAATTGAGAGCTCTAGAAAAAGTACCACTTTGGTCAAATATTAACAGCAAGAAAGGATCAAACTATTGTTGAGGAACTTGACTGTGACCCAGAACAAAACTCAAAAATATTTATAGGAACACAAAAATATGCAGCACCTACAAACTTATATTAATACTTT
>NW_026000016.1:25557062-25580251 GCF_001458135.2 Marmota marmota marmota | reverse complement strand
TTAAAAAAAAAAAAAAAAAAAAAAAAAAAAAAAAAAAAAAAGAGTCACTTCCTAAAATCCATCTCTCTTTCCAAAATTCAACAGAACTCATCACTAATATTTTTCTTCATCGTGGTAAATCTAACATGGGTAAATTTAGAGTTTTAAAAAACAAAAATTCATTTTGCACCACTAGTTGTATTTTATTACATAACAGCAAGAGGCAAGTTATCTGCAAATAATAACTGCTACAGAGCTATATTCTCTAATTAAACATATTTATTTTTTCACTCGGAGAATCATTCCATAAAAAACGTTTTATTTTACATTACAAAAAAAAAGAAAATATGTGTGTGTATATATATTTACAAGGAACAAAGGCAGAGGCATTATTTTTCTAGTTATAACTTATAGTAAAAGGAAATACAAAAATACTTTCTATAGTCATATAAATACTTTCTATAGTCATACTTTCTTAAACTATCAAATAAATACATTTAGTAACAATCTACTGCTACTACAGTGTGGCTACAACTGTGAAATAACTAAAATTTAATATCAGACGCCTGGATTTACAATACTGTATTTTTTCACTGATTTCTTCATCCGCTTAATTTTCTTCTTTAACACTTGATGATCTTGTTTTAAAATATACCGAAAATATCTACAACCTAAAAAATAAAATGAGCAAAAAATTTTAATACTTATCATCCACATTTTTAAAGTACATGTGTATAGTCTGAAATTTTTGCTTCAACTCTATATATACCAGTATGGCCCACACATATTCTAAGAGCTGCCACCAATGAAATGTATTACTTCACAAAGATGTTTTTGATCCATTATAATTAAGGCATATATTTTAGCTTTTTTCCTTCTCCTTCCCCAAACCCTATAGTGATATACACATTATTATGTATATTCGTACATTAAAGGAACATTCTCCAAGATCAAATTAGTACTACTTTCCTCTCAACTTTAGCTTCTAAGTCAGCAAAAGAGGCATTTATCACAGTCAGAAAAAGGTAAACAAACTACAAAATACACCTCTTTGTAAATCCACTAGAGAGCTTAACTAGCAAAGCAACCAAATAGCTGAATTTCAATCAGAAAAGGTCCCTCCACAGAGCAAGGGCCCATCTTGTTTCTCATATAGCATGGGAAGAAAGCTAACATACCCCATTCTAAGCACAAAGCAAAAGCAGACCACAATCAGAATTTGAGTACTGTGGTGTAATGATGATAACCAGAACAAGAGGGAAAAAAAAGCTCAGCTTTTGAATAGATTCACTCTCTCCACACTAACACCCAGACAGGAGAGATGTGCCCATTTTCAGGCATAACAACACCTGATATTCCTAGACAACTTCAGAATTCATAAAGCCCTTTGATGTGATGTTCACTTGATATTTCACAAAGGACAATCCCAGTGTCCAAATCCCTTTGGACAATCCCAAAGGTTAATTGCTTGACCCAAGTCACATGACGAGTAGAGAATGAGAAAGTTAGTCTAGGTCTTTGGATTCCAAATTCATAAAGTAGAAGATAACAATCTAAATAACATTTATGTTCCTTGTCATCCATGTATTAAAAAGCCATTTTAAAATTACTTTCTAAAGCACTTTCTTCCTATAAAACTAGTATTTTATTAATTTTAATAACCATCTGAAACATATATTAAGGATACACTGTTGAAAACAATACAAACCATAATCCAAAGTGAACTGAAGAATCTCTTTAGGACACCTTAAACTCCCTAGCAAAATATATCTTACTAGTTGTTATCATACACATCATTTCTGTACATTTTGTAGCAGTTTCATTTCAGTACTGGCTAACTTTAATATTTCAGTGGTACAAAGCCAGTACAAATTTTATTGGCCAAAATATTCCATAAAGAAACAATCAATTTCTCATTCCTTTTAAGAGGACTATTTGACAAGTTAATGGGAGGTATTCTTAAGGAGAATTTTTCTCCTTACAGGAACATTTAAGTGTATATAATACAGATCTATTAAAGAACAATGAGGTATGAAAGAACATTCTTGATTAGTAGACAGTCTCAGTAAACCTATGCAACAAGGCCAAGCAGTCAGTGATTGTGAAACAGTCTTGCATGGTGCATCTTAATGCCCCCAACAACACCCAAGTCAGAGCATGAGAAATAATCACTATCAACAACATGAAAGCACTGTTTCTAACCCTAGGGGATTCCTTATAAGCACATTACCAGTTCCCAACTCATGATCCACTCTTCATTTATTTTTGTTGTTGTTGTTTGGGGGGGTACTGTTGATTGAATGCAGGGATACTCAACCACTGAGCCACATACTCATCCCTATTTTTGTATTTTATTTAGAGACAAGGCCTCACTGAGTAGCTTAGTATCTCGCTTTTGCCGAGGAGGGCTTTGAACTTGCAATCCTCCTGTCTCAGCCTCCAGAGCCATTGGGACTACAGGCATGCACACCCAGCTCAACAATTATTTCTTGAGCATCCAGAATCCTTATGGACCACACTAGATAAGCTCTACAATGAAAGAATGGTCATATTCAAAAGATAAAATTAAAAGAAAACAAAAATGTACCTTTTCCTAACAGTATTCCAGCTATAAAAGCTTTCTCACAGGTCAAATCTGTATCTTCCTTCCAATCACTTTTTGCCCAAAAGTAGCTGAAGTGAAAGGTTGGCCACCAGCTTTTCCTGGAATTCCATTCTTCTTGAACCCACGCAAGACGATTCCTAAAAACAAAAATGTCAAAAGGGAAGGTCAGTGATGGGGACAAATCTGTACATTAGAATTTGATTTTAGCTATAGGAAGCTATTTCTAGACTAACATCAGCAATAACATAAAATCAAATACTTTTTAATTCTCTTTGATCTCCACATTCTAATTTCCTCTTAACTAAATAGCCAGTTCATTACAGTAAAGTGATGCAGTGATTCTGAAGTAAAAATCCTTTAAATTTCAGATATCCCATTTACTATTGATCTTGAGCAGGTTGCTTAACCTCTCTGATTCTCAATTTCCTTGAGGATAAAAATGATACTTATTTCATGGCATTGTTATTAGGACTAAACTAGTCCAGTAGTAATAGCAGGTTTCACATAAAGCTCCTTTTACAGTATCTGGTACACAGCAAACGTTCAATAAATGCTATCATAATTATTTGAAAGTTACTTTAAAACCTTAAATTATATGCTACCAAAATTTAATTAAAATGACATTATTATAAAATACATAAATACATGGATCTCACAGCTGAAGAGCAATAATGCTAAATGTTCATCAATAATTTGAGGATATACTTATTTAGCACCTGTATGTCTCCTGTGGCAAAACTTCTAGAAATTTAAAAAGCAAACATTATGTTTCTTGGCTTTCAAAAGCCCTATGGTTGCTGGGTGCGGTGACGCACCCCTGTAATCCCAGCGGCTCAGAGGCTGAGGCAGGAAGATAGCAATAAGCAACTAGGTGAGAGACTTTCTCTCTAAATAATATACAGAATAGGACTGGGGATGTGATTCAGTGGTCAAGTGCCCCCTGAGTTCAATCCCTGGCAAACCCCTCCCCTGCAAAAAAAAAAAAAAAAGTCCTATGGTTTAGCAGGGGTTTAAACAGTCCTTTATATTTGAAAGGAGTTTACATTGAGTGTACGATCAATCTGAATGCTTGCCCACCCTCCACAAAAATTCATGTTAAAACCTAATCACAGGCTGGGGTTGTGGCTCAGAGGTAGAGAGTTTGCCTAGCTTGTGTGGGGCACTGGGTTCGATCCTTAGCACCACATAAAAATAAAATAAAGATATTGTGTACACCTATAACTAAAAAATAATGAATATAAAAAAAAAAAACCTAATCACCACTGGAAATAATTAGGACATGTGGAGATGAATCATGACCTAAATTAGTGATCTTTTAGGAGAAGCCCCAGGCAATTGCCTTGCTCCCTTCCACCATGTGAGGACATAGGGAGAAGGAACCCTCTATGAACTGAGAATCTTGTTCTTTATCAGACAATGAATCTGCTGGTACCTTCACTTTGGACTTCCTAGCCTCCAGAACTTGTGAAAATAAATTTGTTATATAAAAGCCACCCAAATTATGACATTTTGTTACAGAAACCCAAATAGACTAAGATATACATTTTTTCCCCAAGATCAGTTTAAGTCTGAAACAAGTTTCCACTTACCCTTGGTACCTTATACAACTAAAATTAATATATAAACAATTTTGTGATATCCTTTATTCTGCCAAAAAAATAGGTAAAGTTTTACATATCCAGCTCACAATGGACTTACAAGATGTAGTATTTGATAGTACACAGTATCTGGAGAGAATTGTTGTATGTTAAGTTTGTGACTTTGTATTTTCTAGCTTCTGACACTCAGAAGAAAAGAGCTGAAGAAATCCAAAAATACAAGCAAATAAATGTTGTGTTTATTACTCACTCCATTAAGAGCTGTCTCAGATATCTAGCCAAATATTTCCATGCAGTTATGTTCTTAGTGCATCCAGCAAAATTCAGGACTCCAAACAATACTTTCAACCCCAATTTACGGAGTTCTTCTTTTTCTGCAACATTCATAACAGTTCAGGTTTAAATAAGGTATTGATTGAAGAAGTGCATAAAGCTAAAAAGGTATGTATAGCTGATGAAAATGAATTATGTAAGCCTTCTAGTTTGGTTAATGGTTTAAAACAATTCATTATGCTCATACTCCTGAAATAAATCAGAAGAACGCTCAATAATATCAAACATGCTAATGAGGTCCAAGTGTTCAGTTTGATCCCTATATTGACTATATGCACTAATTCATATACTATGGAGAACATGGGTTAAAGTCCCTGCCCTATTTTCCCATCTTTGGAACATTCTCTTCCCTTAGGTAAAAAACCGATGCAATCTTTGCACCGATTTATTTGGATTAGTGGACTGATTTTCATCTAAGAAGCATGTTATTTTCTATACTGAAGCCCAGGAGGCATTAAAACAAAGTGAAATTACATAAATTGAAGGCAATTTTCTTTTTCCAATTCAGAACTGACGTTCTATAGCAGTAGTCAAACTTCTGTAAAGGGTCAGATAATAAATATTTTAGCTATACTAGTCTCTATTACAACCACTAGTTCTGCCATTATAGTGCAAAAGCAGCTATAGAAAATACATAAATAAATAAGTTCTAATGGAACTTGATTTATAAATACAGGCATGGGGTCAATTTGGCCACTGGGACATAATTGGTTAATTCCTTGACTATAGCTTATCTGTACAAAGAGGCAGAAAACAAAAACTTGTTTACCTGATTTTCTAAGTAACATATGGAATTCTAACATCAGTCTATGCAAGGGTACAATCTGATACAAATTCTGGAAAAAAAATAATCTTGTAATTTATACAAAGACATTTCTCAAATTTCAGCTTATGTTCAAATAAAGCTCTCAAATATACTCTCAGTAAGTTAATCAAGGATTTAAAAGATATTTTGCTTTTATCCAATTTTAACTTGGGTATAAAAAGTATTCTCTGTAAATAATTTTTTTAAATAAAAATCCTGCTAACATGACAGACAAGATTATCGGAGGAAACAGATGGGGAGAATTCTTAATTTGCATCTTATACATAGCTACAATATTTACCACACTTAAAATAATTTATTTTCAGAAGCAAGGACTGTGGGGGGGGGGAGAAATCACACAGAAAATACTGATCAGAAGAGATCACAGATTACAAAGTTTTATATACACACTACATATAAAATATTGTGAAATGCCTTTATATAATACATAAAACAAAAATTCAAAAAGGGGCAACAATTTTGGAGACTGGACTTAGGAACACAGTACCCTAAAGTTATTTGGGTAAACAATTTAACAATTGTTTTAAAGTATTTTTTGTTTTAGGTGGATACAATATCTTTTTTTATGTAGTGCTGAGGATCGAACCCAGTGCCTCACACATGCTAGGCAAGCACTCTATCACTTGAGCCACAACCCCAGCCCACAATTTAGCAATTCTTCTACACAACAGGAACAAATTTAAAGGTTTTTCTCTCTGAAAACAAGGACTATTTTTATGAATATACAAAACCCCCAAATTTTAAATTATTTCTCATTTCAATACACATAATACTAAACAAATTCACTGTCTACTTTCCAAGGTACTTTGAACTTAAAATGAAATAATTCCCAACAAAACAAAAAATAGTTTGTTAACTTCTCTTAATAATTTGTAAAAGATCAATCAACCATGTTCAATAATAAAGATCAACATACCAGTATCAGAGAATATTATTAAAACTTGGTTCCTACCAAAATCACATTGTATACGGCTCAAGTCACTTAGTTTTAACTTTTTATTGAAATATATGTACTAGAAAGGTATAAGTCCTATGACATTGAATAAATCCTCACAAAATTTAACACACCCAGGTGACCAGTACCCAGATCAAATAAAAGACCATCAGAATTATAAAATTTCTCCATCAGGAAGATTCCTAGGAAAACTGGGAATGGAACCACCATTTGACCCAGCTATATCCCACTCTTTGGTTTATACCCATTTTCTGCCTTTTCCAAGACTCCGATTACAGTATACTATAGAGACACAGTCACATCAATGTTTATAGTAGCACAATTCACAATTAGCTACATTGTGGAACCAAGATAAATGCCCTTCAGTAGATGAATGGATAAAGAAAATGTGGTATATACACACACACACAATGGAATATCACTCAGCATTAAGAGAGAATAAAATTATGGCATTTGCAGGTAAATGGATGGAGTTGGAGAACATCATGCTAATCTCAAAAGTAAGCCAATCTCAAAAAAACAAATGCCAAATGTTTTCTTTGATATGAGGATGTTGATCCATAACAGGGAGGGGTGGGGGGAGCATGGGAGGAATGGAGGAACTTTAGATAGGGCAAGGGGAGGGGAAGGGAAGGGAGGGAGTATGGGGGTAAGAAAGGCGGAGGAATGAGATGGACATCATTACCCTAAGTACATGTATGAAGACACAAATGGTGTGACTCTACTTTGTGTACAACCAGAGACATGAAAATCCTGCTTTATATGTGTAATATGAATTAAAATGCATTCTGCTGTCATATATAACAAAATAAATAAATATTTTTTTAAAAAAATTTCTCCATCAACTTTAGAAAATTCTTAGCCATTAACTGTTCATATATATATATATATATATATTTATTATTATTCGTTTTTGTCCCATTTTCTGCCTCCTCCAAGACTCCAATTAAAGGTATCAGACATTTTCACCAAGTCCCCAATACAATCTTTTTATTTTTATTTTTTTAGTATTTTTAGTTTTAGGTTGGCACAATGTCTTTATTTTATATTTATGTGATGCTGAGGATTGAACCCAGTGCCTCATATATGCTAGGCAAGCGCTCTACCACTGAGCCACAAACCCAGCCCCCAATACAATCTTTTTTGCACTCTCCACCCTTTTTGCTCTGTCCTTTAGGCTGCTTTTTCTACACATTACACTAACCCTCTCTTTTGTTATACCAAATCTGCTATTAAACCCAACAATTTGAGCTCTTAGATCCCAATACTGTACTTCTCAAAAGGAAAACAGCATTTCTCCCTAAGTCTATCTTGTCTTAAGAATAAATGTTCACCCTACTGATTTCCTAATTGACTTTTAAAAGAAGACTAACAGATAAGAATTTCTGTTAGTCATCTGTATAGGCTGAAAAGAACCTTTCTTCTTTCTCCTCTAAAACAGCAGATTAAAAACTGACCACTAAATATATAAAGGACTACTATAGGAGATGGGGGTGCAGTTTACAGCACCCGTAGTATATTTGAGGCCCTGTGCTTAATCCCGACACACAAATTTCTACAATTCAATACTCCAAAACCAAACAATCCAATTCAAAAAAGGGCAAAGGACTTGAATACTTGGAATAGACATCTCTACAAAGATGATAAATGGCCATAAAAAGATGTCCTAGCATCACAAGCCATTATTATGAGACACCACACTACTGGAATACAATACTCTAGAATAGCTACTATCAAAATGAAAAAAAGTTAAGAGTTGGCAACAATGTAGAAAAACCAAAAACCTCATGAATTGCTGGTAGAAATGTAAAACAGACATAACTAAAATGACTATAACCCCCCCAAAATCTAGAATATCAAACAATATCAAATGTTGGACAGGATGTAGAGAAGCTGAACTCTGAAACATAGATGGTGGGAATGTTAATGGTACAATCACTTCAAAACACAGCAGATGGTTTCTTAAGAAGTTAAATATCTATTTTCCTTACTCAGCAATTACACAGCTACCCAAGAAAAACAAAAATATATGTGCACTCACAGAAATACACGAATGTTCTTAGCAACATTATTCGTAACAGTCAAAAAGCCAAATGTTCATCAAAAATTTAATGTATAAAAATGAAGTATTGCTCAGCATTAATAAATTGCTAATACAACATCATGGCAAAAACTCAACAATATGCTGAGTAAGAGAAGCCAGACCCCCCACACACAAACAAAAAAAAGTATAAAACTAAGATTACATTCATATGAAAATCCAGAAAAGATAAAATTAATCCATGATTTCAAAAAGCAGACCAGTGACTGCCTGAAGGCAGGAATATGTGGGTAACGGGTTGTGAAATAAAGAACTTTTGGGAGTGACAGCAATGCTTTATATCATATTATTATGAAAGTGACATGGATATATGTTAAAACATCCAAGCATATGCTTGCAATAAGTACACTTACTATATGTAAGTTAAATTTCAATCGTTGATTTAAAAAAAAAAAAAATGCAGAATTCTCCAACCAGAGTGGCAAAGGGTTTCTAAAACATAGATCCTCTCTCCTCAGTAGAAGTAGAGTGTCTTCCTAGAGCCTGCAGAGGGAGCAACTTTCTCTGTATACCTCAGCATACCATTCATACAATGTCATTTTCTATGAGTGCTATAATATAAAAAGTTAGAAAACAATAACCCCGAAATGTTTGAACATAAACCCCCAAAACTGTTCAAATAGTGAAATAAAAAATCTATACCTTAAGCACACTTAATAGTTTCGCTCTTGGTGCCTTTTCCTTCTTTAGAAAATTGTATAAGTATATATGGGCATTTGGATTTGATGGGAACTTTTCATCATAAGCATAATTAGTAAGTATCTTTCGGGCTTCATCTTGATCACCATAGAATTCCAACATCTATATAAAATAAGTTATACTATCTTAGCTGAATTTTATAAGATACAAAAGATTACACAACTTTACTGCTGAGTACAAAATTGACAAATAGTACCACAGAAGGAACATGCTTCCACTAGCATATATATTACATCATCTATGAAAAAAAATCACCTTAAAATAGAGGACTATAAAGTTCATTTTTCCTTATGCTATTTTTTTACTGAAAAAAATATAGTAATTTCAACATAAGAACTATTCCTATAAGAAATTCATGTCCTCAAAGCAAGAATATATATAATTTGGGGGTGGGGGGACAGGGATCGAACTCAGGGGAACTCGACCACTGAGCCACATCCCCATCCCTATTTTGTATTTTATTTAGAGACAGGGTCTCACAGAGTTGCTTCACACCTCGCTTTTGCTGAGGCTGCTTTGAACTTGTGATCCTCCTGCCTCAGCCTCCCGAGCTGCTAGAATTACAGGAGTGTAATCCCATCTCACACAGCTTCATAGCAAAAATATTAATGAAGAAAATATGATGCCTAATAACCTCAGTGCCCCACCTATAACTTCAGTCACAAAAGAGTGCATAACAATTATAGCTTCTTCCATTTTGTTTCCATCTTTTCATATTCAGCACTTTAAGTACTCAAACTTTCAAAGAACGATTTATTTTGAAAATTTATTCCTATTGTTCAGTATCAAAGCCCTCTGACAAATGACTTTTTTAAAAAAAGAATTTTTAGCTGTAGACACAATACCATTATTTTATATATTTACTATTTTTTTTAATGTGGTGCTGAGGATCGAACCCAGTACCTCACACATGCTGAGCAAGCACTCTACCACTGAGCTATAACCACTGCCCACAAATGGCCTTTTTACAATGACTGTGAGATGAGAGAGAATCTTCATAAACTTTCTAAAAGCCATTACTCTTCATCTCATATATTGTGACCTGGTTTCAGATTTTTTGTTCACTTCTTTTTATATCCCACCAAATCATAAAAGATCTTTCAGCTTTTAAGCTCAACAAGAATAATACAGAACAGACACAATTATATTGTTATTTTCTTTGTAGATATTTGGCTATCTTTCGGGCTTCATCTTGATCACCATTTGGTGATCAGTCATTTGGTGAAGGCCCAGATAGTTTATCCAGTAATGAAAAAAAAAAAAAAAGTAACATCAACAGCTTATTAATAAACAAAATGCCAGGTGCAGTGATGCACACCAGCAATCCCAGCAGCTTGGGAGGCTGAGGCAGGACAGAGTTCAAAGCCAGCCTCAGCAAAAGCGAGGTGTTAGCAATTCAGTGAGACCCTGTCTCTAAATACAAAAAAGAACTGGGGATGTGGCTCAGTGGTTGAGTGTCCCTGAGTTCAATCCCTGGTACCTGCCACCACCTCCTCCCCCAAAAAACCCAAAATTATTTAGACCAAGAAAGAAATATGCCATACTCTTTTTCTATTTATTTAGTTAGATTTACAATTTTCTTTTTTTTTTTTTTGAGAGAGAATTTTTTAATATTTATTATTTAGTTTTCGGCGGACACAACATCTTTGTTTGTATGTGGTGTTGAGGATCGAACCCGGGCCGCACGCATGCCAGGCGAGCATGCTACCGCTTGAGCCACATCCCCAGCCCAGATTTACAATTTTCTCCATTAAATTTCCTCCTGATCAATAAAGATAATTAGGCATGCAATCTCTGCATAGGCTTAAGACAAAAATAAAACCAATACAATTTTATGAAAAGTCTACTTACCTCTACATAACTCTTCACAAAAGGGTCCCAAACTCCAGGAGTTTTAATCAATCCACAAATATTTACAGATGTCTTCCAGCTGTCACTGAGCATACTTTGGGTTGCTGAACTGTATGCATAATCATTTTCATCTGCCCGAAGATAAAAAAATTTTTTAAAGTCATTTGGTGAAGGCCCAGAGTTCAATCCCCAGCATCATAAAAAAACAAAAAAGAGAGAGAAAAGTTGTTTAGTATTGAGAACTTCTGTTAAGACAATAGTAAACTGAGCTATTGTTAAAAGAATAATACATCATGCTCAAGTGGGATCTATTCTAGGAATGCAAGGTTGGCTTAACAACTGAAAATCTATTAATGTAAATAAAGATCTACTGATCTAAACCAAATCAGTAGACCAAAGAACAAAAACCACATGATCATCTTGCGACCATCGACAATCTAGGAACTTTCCACAATCTGATTAAACAGTATCTATGAAAAACCCACAGTAAACATAAAATTTAATAGTGAAAGATTGGATGCTTTTTTTCCCTAAAATCAAGAACAAGATAAGAATGTCCCCTATCACTATTTCTATTCATTATACTGGAGGTTTTAGCTAGGGCTTACAGCAAATTATAGAAAAGACATCTAGACTGAAAAGGAAAACTATATTTTCTGTCTATAAAATTCTAAAATTCCATTAAAAATTTATTAGAATTAATAAATGAATTCATCAATGTTGCCAGGTACAAGATAAATACAAAGAATGAATTTACAATGAAGAAGCAAACAATGAAATTAGGAAAACAATGCCATTTGTAAAAGCATCAAAAACTAAAAATAAAAGGTGTAAGTTTTACAAGAGATGAAAAGTTCCATTTGAAAAGTAATATTGTTGAAACAAATTTCAAAAGACCCAAATAAATATAAAGACACCTCAGATACACAGGTTGGAAGACTACTATTGTTAAACTAGTCTACAGAGTCCTATAATTCCTATCAAAAGCGCCAAGTAATCTTTTTGTATAAATGGACAAGCTAACTATAATTTATATGAAAATCCCAGGGACTGAGAATAGAATAAAAAAATTTTTAAAAAGAACAAAGTTGGAAGATTCATACCATGACTTTACAAATTCATTACAAAGCTACAGTAAGCAAGACAGTATGATATAGGTGTAAGGACGAAAATACATAGATCAATGACAGAAAATTGAGTGTACAGAAACAACACCTTCATGTTTATGGTATCTGATTTTCAAGAAGGGTACCAAGACAATTCAGTAAGAAAATACTTGTTTTCAACAACTATGTTGGCACAACTGGACATTCACATGCATAATAATTTAGTTAGATTGTTTCCTAACTCATATCACACACAAGAATTAACTCAAAATAGATTAAAGACCTAAATGCTAGAGTTAAAATTATAAAACTCTTGTTAAGTGAAAATCTTTGTGTCCTTGAAGTGGGCAATGGTTTCTTGGATATGCCAACAAAACCACAAGCAACAAAAGCAAAAACACATAATTGGACTTCATCAAAATAAATAAAAAAAATTGTGTGTTTCAAAGGACATCAGCAAGAAAGCAAAAAGGCAACCTACAGAATAGGAGAAAATATCTCCTATTAAGAGACTTCTATTAAGTCTATCTATTAAGAGACTTCTGTCTAGAATATATAAAGAACTCATGACCCAATAACTAAAAATTAATGGTTTAATCAAAGTATATGCAAAAGATATAAATATAAATTTCTCCAAAGGCATACAAATGACTCACAGGCACATGAAAAGAGCTCAACATAATTAGTCCCTATAGAAATGCAAATCAAAACCACAGATACCATGGACTTTAGTACCCTTCCATTGATAATGGTGGTAATTTAAAATAGTGCAGCTATTTTGGAAAACAATCTAGTGCTCCTTCCAAAGGTTAAACATAGTTATATAATCCAGAAATCTCACTCTTAGGAACATATTCAAGAAAAATAAAACTGTACATAAATATTCACAGCAATATTATTCAAAAAGTAGAAACCACCCAAATGTCTATCAATTGATAAACGTGGAATGGTTAAATGCGGATACAATGGCATGTTATTCAACAACAAAAAGGAAAGAAATACAGTTACTTGCAACCTTAAAATCATTATGCTAAGTGAGCACATATTGTATAGATGGTTCCACTTGCATGAGATTCCCAGAATACATAAATCTCTAAAGACAGAAAGTAGATTAGTGGTTGCCTAGAAGCTTATGAAGAAATGGAGAGTTCAGGGTTTCTTTCTGGGGTGATGAAAATGTTCCAACTTTAATGGTGGTGATGATTACTGGGCAACTCTATGAATATATTAAAAACTATATGCTTTATGTGGGTATATTTATGTGGCATATAAACTATATTCTCAATTTTCAATAAAGCTATTATTTTCTTAAAAAATATGAGACCACTATACCCAATAAACTAGCAGATATAAAAAAATTCTGAAATTAACAAATGTTAAGGAACATACTGACAAAAGAAAACCCTAATCAGATTACCAGTGGAATATAAATTGGTACTACTTAGGAAAGAGTTTAGCATATTATATATTGCCATGGTTTTTGTTGCCCAAAGACACACTATGATAACTGGCTTGGGCCTCAGTGTGGTGCTATGGGAGATGAAAACAGTGGGGGATGGAGCTTTGTGGGAGGTCCTCAGGTCCTCAGGTTAATTCTCATGTAACCTCCTGTGTTCTGACAAGAGGATTGTTAGAACAGAAAGAGCCTGGCTCCACCCTCCTTTTCCTTGGCACTCATATTCAAGATGTGACCACTTGCTCCTACCTACTGTAGAGCCACCCAATCTTGGACACTGAATCTCCAAAACTATGAACTAAACCTTTTCTCTTTGTAAAGTTAGCTTCCTAAGGTATTTCATACAGTGACAAAGATGCATATACTCTATGACAATTCTACTCCTAGCAATGCATGCTTATGAGGGGTTAATCTCAAAGCAGCATTAAACTATAATACACTAAAGGCCATCAATAACAGAAGGAATAATTAGTGTGATAACATATATGTTTTATAGCAGTAAAAATAAACTAGAGTTACATTCAACAATACAATTGTCTTAAAAACCAATGTTGAATAAAATATACAAGGCCCAAAAAATAAACACAATAAAAAATTTATATATAGGCAAGAAATTCATACATAAGCAAAACTAATTTTGTTTACCATTTAAAGAAAAGCAAGAGAATGAAAACCCTAAAAGACCTTACAATGATTTTCGTGATACAGAATGGGATGAAGTATGATCAGGAAAGCACATATAGAAAACTTTTACATTAAGGTGACAGCAATGCTGTGTTCCTTAATCTGGATAATAGTTAGAGGGATGCAACTTTAAACTTATGCATTACAGCACTCATTTATTTCATATGTTTTTCTTGTCTACATTATATTTCATAACCTTAAGGTTTAAACAGCTATAACTAGTAGAAGCACAACATAATACCACAATAAAAACAGGTGTTGATATTCTTTTCTAAGTGAACCAATATGGACTCCATATTGCTCCATACAGTATCTCATCTTCATCTCTTGTAGCCAGAGAACAAAATGTCAGCTGCATAAAAGTACTGAATCTAGTCATGAGAGTGACAGTCTAAATGTCATATTCCAATTGCTTTAGTCAAATATTTGCTCAAGTTTTTTCTAACCATGTATATAAAAAAAAAGTAAATAGTGATTGTAAAACTCACCTAATCAATTAATATCAACAAGCCTTTTTAGAAGGAAAATTTATACCAGAAATGATAGCAAGGTTAAAATAGAGGAAAAAAGAAAATTATATCAGAAATGATAGCAAAGTTAAAAGAAATAGAAGACAAACATGTGACATCAAAAGACGGCCTTAATCTAAAAAAGATACAGCATAAAATATACCTGAAAAAACTCAGAACAATTAAAAAGCAAGAGATGAAAAGCCAAATGACATAGGCTGAACAGGCAGCTGATATAGAAGGTTTAAAGTATTATGAATCAGGTGCCAGGGCAGGTTTCAAAGAGTCTTAAAGGACAGAGGGTATGATAGATGAAGAAACTGCAAAAATGTCACAAGATTAACACTAGGGCCTTCCAGAAGAATCTTGGGAGACAAGAAGAGGTAATACAAGAAGAAGGATGGGAACTGAGATTGGTGAAATCTACATGCCTAGGGACAAAGGAAATATTACTTACTACATAAGGATAATAAGGAAATAGTGTTTATCACCTATAAGGTGATAAATACCAGGGCTAAAATTGGGAAGAAGGATGTGAAAATAGAAAAGACTTAATTCTGGAGAAGATATGGAGGAAAACTACACAAGGGAAAGAAAAGTGCAGAGAATCATGTAGCTTCAAAGAATGTATATCTGGGAGTAGGAGAGGATGATATCACCAAAGAAGGGTTAAGAGAAGGGGAACTCAGCTTGAGAACTGAGTGCTCAATTTTTGGTATGGCCAGTAAATCAAAAAAATTGCATTACAACCTTTGTACAGAAATTACTTTTTATCTTGCCCTATTCTTTAAATGTTATTCTGGGGAACAATAATACGGAACAAACTAAACTCTAAACACACAAGAAGAAGAGTTTATTACATGCAATAATGGCTGCTAAAGAAAATTTATAACCTTTCTCATAAATTCAAAGACTTTCTCCTAGATCAAACTCCAACCAGCTCCTCTAAGCCTAGTCCCTCTTTGGACTATGCCCCAATCCTGGTCTACCTATTAAGACTTTAAGAAACACTAAGATAATTTCTTTTCTTTTCTTTTTTTTTTTTAATATTTTTTAGTTATAGATGGATGCAATATCTTTATTTCATTTTATTTATTTTTATGTGGTGCTGAGGATTGAACCCAGTGTCTCACATGTGCGAGGCTAGTGCTCTGCCACTGAGCCACAACCCCAGCCCCAAGAAACACTAAGATAATTTCTAATGCGAGGCTATATCCCTAGGATGACCTTAGGGCTCCTTAAAGGGTATACTCAAGGCTGCTTAAAGAATTTAGTTTGTTCTAGCCAACACTCCTAAAGATAGGGCTCCTGACTCTTAACCTCTGTGGGAGAGTAGATGCCTCACTTGCATAAACCCAGTTAGTAAATCCAGATGGGTTTTCACATGGACTATTTCCCCCTTCTTTAGAATTTTTTACTTTTCTTACTCTACTCAAGGCACTGTCATCCCGCCCCCTTTTCTATTTAAGACACTGAATCGCCTCTATACAAACTGCAATGGAGCTTAGCTCTTAACCTACTGAATAAAATGTGTTTTCACCACTGAGGTCCAGCTGTTTACCTCTGACCAAAATTTAAAAAATCATTAAAATGGTCATGAATTTAGCAATGAATCATCTAATTTATGACCAAGAAGTTTTATGATATATCAGAAATATCTTAAAGGATGATCAAGAATTTGTCTGAATGAAGTCAGTAGATGGATTACTAGATTACTCCTTAAGATCCCTTCTGCTCTTCAGTCTCTTCACCATAAGAAAATAATTTATTCATATTCACTCACCAAGCTTTGACAATTCAGCTTTCTTTTTGGACCACGTATAATACTGCAAAAGCCCTTTGTAGGCCTGAACAAGGTTGATTAATATTTCCTGAGAAGACGATTTTTCACCATATCTCCATGTCTCTGCCTGACTTAGATTTCTGTTTGCATCCTCAAGCATTCCATGATGCATAAGGTACAATGCATGTTGTAAGGAGATCTGCACCAGTAATAAGAAAAAGCCCACTGTCACTGAAGTCATTAAGATAACCATTACTCAAAAAAACACAGTAAATATATGATGGACTAAGTCCTTGATTGGATACGAAAGATATGACACTGTCCCTGTCATCAACAATTTCAACCTAAGAAGAAAGACAGATGAAATGACACTATATAAATGAAAGCTAAATTATGTAAACTTACAAAGAGAAGACAGTACAATAGTGAAAAAAACAAAAAACAGGGGTTTTGAAGACAGTGTCCTGGCTCATATGCCAATTAAATGCTAAATAAATCTGAGTAACTTATTCGTCCTTTTGTCTCACCTGTTTTATGAGGCAATTCTTAATCCTTCAGAAGGGTGTTGTTAGGATTAAATGAGATTTAATTTTAATTTAAAAAATTAAATGAGATTTAACTTTTGCATACTACTAATTCCTAGTTTGGGCTACAGTAGACAACCAATAATATAACTATTTTAAATATATTAAATCAGCTCAAAAGAAAACATCTTAACAGGGAGTGCTGGAGAATGATGTCAATTTCAATGGAAAGGAAAGAGCATGCTTCCACTTATCTAAAACATCTAGAATGGGCATATTCATAAAAACAGAAAAGATATTAGAGACTGTCAGTAGCATGGGGAGGAGTAGAAAATGGGGAACTCTTGTTTAATAAATATAAAGATTCTGTTTGGAGTGATGGAAATGTTTTAGAAATAGTGGTGATAGTTTACAACATGGTGAATATAGTTAATACCACAGAACTGTATACTTAAAATGGTTAAGATAGCATGTTCCATTATAAACAATCACAATTTAAAATTCCAGAAAACAGGAAAAGTAAAAACAAAACAAAGTTTAAAACTAGCTACAAAGTAAATATTTTAGGCTTTGCATGGCACATGACTTCTTCATAATTACTCATTTTCATTAAAAAAACAGCTATTGACAATATGGAAATGAATGTGTGTGGCTGTATTCCAGTAAAACCTTATGGCCTTGAAAAATAATTAAAAGCAAATTATAAAATTTTATTGAAAAGTGCTCTGTTAGTTAAAAAAAAAAAGAGAGAGAGAGAGAGATAATCTTGGAAATGTCTCAGCCCTTTTGGTAATACTTTTAATAAAACATATTAACTTGGAGAGAAGGTTCCATGCAAATAGGAATTAAAACTTGGGCAAACAGCAGAAGCACAACTTCAACATCTGATGGACTGGTTTTGGCAGCCAGATAAACAAACAGGAGGTATTTCCCATCAGACAACATGGAAGATGATCAGAAACTAAGGAATGGCTGGCACAACATTGCTTTCTTTCTTATTTATCCCAGTATCTTACCCTTTCTTCATTATTGTTTACTTTACACTGATACAAACAATTCAGAAAACAATATGAACACTGTAAATATAAGTTCACAAAGTCTATATTCTTACCTTTACATAATTCAGGACACCAATATTTTTCATCCGGTCAGCAAAGGTATTGAAAGTCTCCACATTGCTTTTGGGGTGATAAAAGAGAATTTCACTTCCAAGCCTCCAAATAACCTGTCAAAGCAGAAATTATTACCCAATTTAAGTCCAACCCTGCCTTTATTCTATTTTTCCTGTAAGTTTTGTTTTTCTGATTACATATAAAAACAACCTAAAATTCCTTTCCCTAGATACCATAATTGTCTATGTTATCGTACTTTACCCAGTAAAACTAACGTTAGATCTCACATGACAAAATCTTTTCCATACTAGTTTTTAAATTCTAGGTAAGTAAAACAGTGCTGTTATTAGATTAGCAGTCTAAAAGAGGAAGAGGCAGCTAAGATATCATTAAGTATAAAACTTAATTAGTATAGGAAGAATAAGTCAGAAACTAGGTTTTGGTAATATTGGCTTCTTAACTGGTCTCAACCTCATCTTTATTCTCAGCAAAGTGAGTGCAACAGACTAGTTTCTTAAGATCTTATCAATATTGAGTATATTTATTCCAATATTTACAACACAAATTTAAGAACTATCATCAAATATAAACAAGTTTTAATAAAAAATATTTTCTCTTCAGATCACCAATCCTGGTGAAAGAACTTGGGAGTTCTTTTTACATGGAAGCAAATGTCTATTTCTCTTACCCCCATTTAAAGTACTTCAACCATACCAACTTTAAAGTGAACTTCAAAGTCAATTATTTCTAGAAGGCACACATTGGTTGTTTGGTACAATAACTTCATATTCCCAATTAAAAAAAAAAAAAAAACAGGGCTGGGGCTACAGCTCAGTGGTAGAGCGCTTGCCTTCCATGCATGAGGCACAGGGTTCAATCCTCAGCACCACATAAAAAATAAATAAAGGCATTCTGTCCATCTGCATCTAACAAACAAACAAACAAACAAAAAACCAAAAACAGATCAAGACTTCATTGTAGAATATCAAAAGTAGCATTGAGGAGCTTAAAGAAACCTGCAGAGGGCTGGGGAGTAGCACAGTGATAAAAGCACTGCCTAGCAAGGCAGGTACTAGGTTTCATCCCCAGCACCACCAAAACAAAAACAAAACAAAAAACTTAAAGATTATCCATTATCTATAGTTATCTACAGTTGTTCTTAAACCCAGTCATAAGAATTACCTGGGGCACCTATTAAAAATAAATATTCTAAGCCACCATGCCCGTAATCCCAGCAGCTTGGGAGGCTGAGGCAGGAGATCATGAGTTCAAAGCCAGCCTCAGCCATTCGGCAAGGCCCTAAGCAACTTAGTGAGACCTTGTCTCAAAATAAAACATAAAAATGGCTAAGCCAGTGGTTAAAAGCCCCAGGGGTAGGGTACCAAAAATAAATATACATACGTACATATGTATGTGTGTGTGTGTGTGTGTGTGTGTGTGTGTGTGTGTATATATATATATATATATATAGAGAGAGAGAGAGAGAGAGAGAGAGAGAGCGCGCGCGCGCACACGTGATAGATAGATATTTATTTATTATTTGGGTTTTTCTTGAGAAGTATTGGGTATTTAACCCAGGGTGCTTAATCTAAGTCCCCAGTCCTTTTTATTTAGAGACAGGGTTTCACTAAGTTGCTGAGGTTGGTCTTGAACTTGCAATCCTCCTGTCTCAGCCTCGAGCTGCTTGGGATTTCAGCTGTACTCCACAGTGACTGATGGAATCTGTATTTTCAACACATGCCCTAGGTAGTTCAAAAGGATTCAAACAAGTAAATTAAATGAAGCCACTCATTTAATTTCTTCATTTTATAAAACAAAATCTGGACAAAAGAGAGGTATATAATGCCTCTCTGTAATGTAAATCGTTACTAATGATTTACAGATATATGTAACTTTAGTCCCTAAATTAAAATTTGTCAATAATTATATTTTCTTTTTACACACATACACACACACACACACACACACACCAAGTAGCATCAATGTACTATTTGGTATTTTTGGTTTTGGCTCCATTAGATTGATGCACTGGTTACTATATTAGTAAAAGCACCTAAAATAGTCAAGTAAAGTTATTTGTGGAGAAACTGCTTTTTACTCAACAAATTTAGCAGTATATGCCAGGCACTATTTCAGGCACTGTTTTACCCCTTCCCTCAGAAATGTACATTTGATATGGAGAGTCACACAAGAAACAAAAAACATAATTATATTAACAAGTGTTACTGGAAAAGAGTGAGAAGGACATGGAGATCAAGAGTGCCAGTACAAAGTAGGAATAAGAAAGCAAGAAATGCAGTTGTAATTTTAAATAATCAAGGTAGACCTCAGAGAGGTCACAGAAAAGTGGTCATACAGAAGGGCAGACATGATGATAGCTGAAGAAAGATCTTTCCAAGTAAAATAAATAAATAAATAAGGTAAAGATTGAGGCAGAATATGCCTGGCTTATTCTAATAAGAACAAGGCTAGTAAGACTGGAAAAGAAAATACAGGTGAGCAAGTAACAGGAAATGAGATTAAGAAAAGAAAAGGTCAAATGGGAATGGGTGAACACATCACACAGGAACCCTGATTACAGTGTTTTCAGCAGAGGAGTGAATGAGGACTTAAGGTTTTAAAAGGTTTACTCTACATCATTAGACATTAGGAAAACAAAAATCATTTTAAAACCACGATAAGATATCACTTTAAAACCACCAGGATGACTAAAATCAAAAAGAGACATTAAGGCAAGGATGTAGACAAGTTGGAACTCTCAAATATTACTGATGGAAATATAAAATGGTGGAGTCACTTTTGAAAATAGTCTGGTAGTTTCTTGAGAAGTTAAATACAATTACTACATGATCTAAAATTCTACTCTAGGAATATACCCAAGAAAAATCAAAACAAACATCCACATACAAACACTTGTGCATGAATATTTATAGAAGCATTATTCACAATAACCAAAAAGTATTATCAACCCAAATGTCTAACAAACTGATGAATGGATATATAAAATGTGGTATGTCCATATAAAAAAACATTTGCCAATAAAAAGGAAAAAGCACGAATACTTTTACTACAACATAAATGAACCTTGAAAACATTTTACAAAGTAAAAGAAATCATTCACAAATGACCATTACATTATAAGATTCCATTTATATGAAATGTCCACCATAGAAAATAGTAGATTAGTAGCTTCCAGGGGCTACGAGTCAGTGGAGAAGCAATGAGGAAAGACTGCAAATAGGTACAGGTTTTCTTTTTGTAGAAGATGAAACTGTCCTAAATTTAGATTGTGGTTAATGTTTGCACAACTCTGTGAAAATATTTAAAATATTAAATTGTACAAGTCAGTGAATTGTATGGTGTGCTAATGTCTCCATAAAGCTATTTAAAAAACAGACAAAAAGAACACTCTGGTTGGAGAAAAAAACTTTCAAGTTTTGTTGAACGAGAGTGCAAAACAGGTGCAAAACCTGTGGAGTAAGTGGGAATTAAAATGATTTCTAATGAAAAAAAGAATTAACACCTTTGTAGATGAAAGGTGTTGAGGGTTCCAGCTTCTCTACACCCTTGCCTTGTTGTCTCTTTGACTTTAGTCATCCTGATGGTTTTAAAGTGATATCTTATTGTGGTTTTAAAATGATTTTTGTTTTCCTAATGTCTAATGATGTAGAGTGAACCTTTTAAAACCTTAAGTCCTCATTCACTCCTCTGCTAAAAAACACTGTAATCAGGGCTCCTGTGTGATGTGCTCACCCATTCCCATTTGATCTTTTCTTTTCTTAATCTCATCTACAAAGGTGTTAATTTTACCCTACACAGAGGGTAAAATAATACAAGGTAAGAAGGAATTATTATTGGAATGAATGAATACTGGGAAATTTGAGAATGCACAAATCAAGACTATTTTTAGTCTTGATATAAATTCTACATCCAACATTACTTTTAGCAGCTTTTAGTAAATTCAGTTTGAAATCCCCCTAAAGCTATTGTGAATGGAGCTAGAGGCAAAATCTTTCAGGAATCTGCTGTTTCTTTCAGCAGACTCACACTTTGTTTACCTCGGGTGCAGCCTGCTTTTTGTAGGTGTCTGAATCTTCCAAGGTCTGCAAATAGCTGTACATATACTCTGCAGCTTGCTGCCACTCGTGCTTCAGAAGAGCTTCTTGGATAAAATTTAAACAAGCACTTGTTGTCTGAGCAAAATCTTTCTTCTTTTTCCCTCCAGTCACTGTAAAGATGAAGGATAAGGGTCACCCAGTGACTCCAATTCAACTATTACAAAAACTTAATTTCTGATAAATAGAACAGTAGGTATTACTTGACCCAGTCCATCCCCAAGTATCAAAGTCAACTTCACTTGAAACAAACTCTTCCACACATACTGTTTTTTAGCAAATTTCTAAAAATCTAAATTACATTCTTGGGCTACTACAGTCACCAGATCCTTCAAATCTCATTCAATCATCCTTTCATCTTGGCATTAAGCAATTTGTTGAACAAGAGAGTAGAAAACAAGTGCACAACCCATGGAGGAAATGGGGAGAATCTCTCAATAAGATCCCCAAAAGCACAAGCCCTGGTAATTAGAATGGGTAAAAATCACCAGTCACCCTATGCAAGCACAGTCTTTATTATCCACCAATATTCTGAAAATTCCAAATAAACTTATTTATTTTTATAGTACTAGGGATTGAACCAGGAGTATTCTACCACTGCTGAGCTGTTATAGTCTTTCTTTCTTTCTTTCTTTTTTTTTTGTTAGACAGGTCTTGCTAATTTAGTTGCCTAGGCTGAATCTCAAACTTGCCATCCTCCTGCCTCAGCCTCCTAAGTATCTGAGAATACAGGCATGTGCCACCTCACCTAGCTGGGCTTTTATATTTTAAGTACCAATTTCCCAGTAACACAATAATATTAAATGCAAACAAAATTAAAACAGCTATAGTTAGCGGAACCGCCACCCATGCCCGCAGGGTGAGCAGACCTGTGACCAACCTGCAGATCAGGCCCAGCGGTCCGCAGGCGTGGTAGGAGGGGCAGGGCAGAGCCGCCGCCCGCGCCTGCAAGG
>NW_026000016.1:25552934-25556782 GCF_001458135.2 Marmota marmota marmota | reverse complement strand
GATAAAGAGGGACACTACATACTGCTTAAGGGAACCATACACCAACAAGACATAACAATCATAAATATTTATGCCCCAAACAATGGTGCAGCTATGTTCGTCAAACAAACTCTTCTCAAGTTCAAGAGTCTAATAGACCACCATACCATAATCATGGGAGACTTCAACACACCTCTCTCGCCACTGGACAGATCTTCCAAACAAAAGTTGAATAAGGAAACTATAGAACTCAATAACACTATTAATAACCTAGACCTAATTGACATATATAGAGTATACCACCCAACATCAAGCAGTTACACTTTTTTCTCAGCAGCACATGGATCCTTCTCAAAAATAGATCATATATTATGTCACAGGGCAACTCTTAGACAATATAAAGGAGTAGAGATAATACCATGCATCTTATCTGATCATAATGGAATGAAACTGAAAATCAACGATAAAAGAAGGAAGGAAAAAGCATACATCACTTGGAGAATGAACAATAGGTTACTGAATGATCAATGGGTTATAGAAGACATCAAGGAGGAAATTAAAAAATTCTTAGAGATAAATGAAAACACAGACACAACATATCGGAATCTATGGGACACATTGAAAGCAGTTCTAAGAGGAAAATTCATTGCTTGGAGTTCATTCCTTAAAAAAAGAGAAGAAGATTACCACTAAACAGGGACGAGAGGTGGTAGGGAATGGGAGGGAGAAGGGTAATTGCATGGAAGAGGGAAGGAGGCCCTCATTGTTATACAAAATTACATATATGATGGTGTGAGGGGGAAGAGAAAAAAAAAAGAAACTACAAAAGGGTTGGGGATGTAGCTCAGTGAAAGAGTGCCCCTGAGGTCAATCCCCAGTACCGCAATAAAAAATTAAAAAAAAAATTAAAAAAAAAAAAAAAACAGCTATAGACATTAGCATTTATATCCCTTAAGTATTAGCGATTCCTTTAAGGATATCTGGACTTAGTTAACAACCTCATTATATAAGTGACTGGTTACTATGCTTTCCTTCCTACACAACTACCAGAGCCCTCTAGGCCAGCAGTCTTCTGGCTGGGTACCCTTACCCCTGCAAATACAATAGACCAATAGGTCCTCTTAAAGCAAAGATCCTCTTAAAGCAATCAATTTGCAGATTCTACCTCCTTGTATATTGTTTCCTGAAATTAATCCCCTAGAGTGCTATGCCCATAATCAAGGTCTCACAATCAAAATCATTACATATTACCTGAAGGTATTTTCAACACATGATGAAAACTGAATGATTCTAATATTTACTTTTGCAAGTCAAGTGATTCCCAATTCTTTTATCAAAACTGTAGAATGTTCTAATAATTTTAACTAGACCATGTAATTTTTTGTGAGTAACTCATGAGTTGAAAATCTGATACTTGCTTAACTAAATTCCATTCTACTTCCTTATGTGACTGAAGTTTCTCAGAGTTTACATTCATTAAAATATAGAATTAATGCCAGATGTTTTCTCATTCTAAAGTTAACATTCCTAATGATACATGAAGTAACTGGGGTAAGATTAAAAAATTAAAATACTTAAAACTTAACACATATCTCAACCCAAAAGAAATTTTAAAACTTAAAAACTTATAGGACGTTAAAAATAAGTGCAAATACAGACATACTTTTACTGCAAAATGTACTACAAAAACAAGAACAATACAAAATTTACATTTATAAAAAGTTTTTTCATTGAATGTTTTAAGGTTGGCAATGGAAGGACATTACATCTCTGCTATTTAGATTCTACCAGATCTACTTTTTAAAGTAATATAATTTAATGTAATTAAAACACCATCATGTGCTGGAAATTTATCTCTTGCAACTGATAAACTTTTTAGAAGAAAATTTTTAAATTTTTAAATTGTACAAAGTAGGACACAGTTAAAAAAAAGAAATATGACAGTGGAAAAGGTCAAAGACTATATTGATCTAGGTACATATAAACCACTAATAAGGTACATATAAATCACCTTGGGATCCTGAGCCTGGCTACTGGATGTGGTTCTGAAACTAGCAACATTAGAATCACCTAGAAGCTAATTAGAAATGCAGAATACAATGCTCCATCCAGATCTCCAAATCAAGAGGCTGCATTTAACAACACCTATACTCAAGCTGTTTAATCAGCAACAATCCCTGGCAACTAGCCCAGAAAACTAACAAAACACACTTTCCTTGAAATATTCTTTGTTCATCTAAAGGAATATTATGCTCAGGTTAAGTTCCCTTCATCTCAGTGGTTAGAAGTGAATGCTCTAAAATCAGATAGACATGATTCCTGATAGCAATACTTAGGAATATAAATTTGTGAAACTCAGTTTCTTCATATTAAAATGCCTACCACATAAATTTACTGAGGATTAACTGAGATCATCAAATAAAAAGACAGAGTAAAAATTTTTTTAAATGGGAGCTAAACTCTAGGATTCTTCATTGAAATAACTCATACCTATTCCAAACTGAGAATATTAGTTACTTTTGGTATATCTTAATCCAAAAATTTCTGGATTGTACAGAAAAACAGCCACCTTTTCATCTGATAAATATCACTTGACCAGCAAGATTCATTGCAGTGATATCTCGGGTGGCAAACTAAACAAGAAAGACAAATGCCAAAGTGAGTTTGGAATTAATCATAGGAGCCAAGGAATCACTGCCAAAGGGGAAAGAAGGCTGGGATAAGAAAGACATTTTGACACAATAAAGAAAGTGTTGATTTAAACGTATTCCTGGGGTTATACCACCTAACATGGCAATGTACAAATAACTGATTCTTGTATATATCTTTAAGGAATTTATCCTATAGAAAATTTTGCCTGTATTTACATTAGATAAAAATGAGGGAAAATATTATTTTTTTGAAAGCTATGTGCTTCTCAAAAGAAGAGACTATATCTTCTTCATGTATAAGTCCCCAATATTTAGACTTATATATTAGATATTAGTGCTCAGAAAGCACTGCTGAAAAAAAAATGTGGCTGCAACATAATATAGACTGTATATTAATTCAAAAGAAAAGGATTCTAAAAGAAAAAAGAATATTTATTATGATTCCCTTTCTGCTTACAGTCAAAACAAGAAAACAACTTATATATTCTTAAAAACTAAACCAGCATGGTTCATTTTGTATACATACTGAATCTACTACTTCCTTGCACTAAAGTTAAAATGGTTCCGTTATTTTACTTACCTACAGTTTCTAAATGCTTCTGAAGCCAAGGAAAATACATTCCTGTACCAGTGAGCACAGATGTTTCCACCTGGTCATCCTCTGAAATGGTCTTTGTCAATTCTTCACTGAAATCACTCATACCTATTCCAAACTGAGAATATCAGTTACTTTTGGTATATCTTAATCCACAAGTTTCTGGATTGTACAGAAAAACAGCCAATAATAAATATCACTTGAGCAGCAAGATCCATTGCATTGTAGGTTTTTTAAATTATATATATATATTTAGTTGTAGATGGACACAATACTTTTATTTATTTATTTATTTTTATGTGATGCTAAGGATTGAACCCAGTGCCTCACACATGCTAGGCAAGGACTCTACCCATTTAACAACAACTCCAACCGGCATCTGGCAGTTCTTTTAAAGTAAAGAATGAATTTGCCAAGGCCTGTAATCCCAGCAGCTCTGTTCAGCTCAGTAGGCTAAAGCCAGGTGGATCACAGTTCAGAGCTAGCCTCAGCAACTTAGCAGGGCCCTAAGCAACTCAGTAAGACCCTGTCTCTAAATAAAATACAAAATAAGGCTGGGGAAGTGGCTCAGTGGTTAAGTGCCCCTGGGTTCAACACCTGGTACCCCCCCACCCACCCAAAAA
>NW_026000016.1:25523782-25529163 GCF_001458135.2 Marmota marmota marmota | reverse complement strand
CTTTAGTTTTCAAAATGATTCTCCTTTCGAGTTTTTAGTTTTCATTCTGCAATGTTGTTGGTTTTCTAGAGTCTCAGACTTTATCTGCAGTGATGAAGCTTTTAATTGCTCCGTCTTATCTAATCTTCATGGCAGTATTCTACCACTAATACTGGCTCTCAGATGGTTTCTAGATATAACAAGAACATTCACGAATGGGGATATTTTAGAGGTAGTGATAAGATGCCTTTTTTAATTTTCTTTTTTGGGCATTTGATTTGCCTATCAGTTTCCTTTAATTATTGGCAAGAATCTTCTGTTCCTTTTAGTCAGTAGTTAGTAATAAGAGTGTCTTTCTCAAGGGGAACTTTATATACCTTTTGTACACTTTATATAACTTCATATAATTTAGCTGTTGGTGCTGAAAATAAATTGGGTTCTTTTCTGCAGAGGATTTATTTTGGGTGAAACTGAAGCTTGATATGTGGTTTCGTATGCATTATATTGTAATTTTATTTTCTCCCCAAGTACTTGTAAAAGTAGATTTGGAAAAAGCTAGGAAAACATATACTATCAATACATTTGCTATAGTGGTAATACATTTTAGAGATTTTGTATTGTTTTTACTTATTAATTTTCATGACTGTTGTGTATTGGTTAAGAAAGACATAAATATTGGTTTATGAGCAATGCTACAAAATGTACAGGTAAATTCTTGCTAGAGGTTATTTGGAATTGCATTTATAACCAGCTTTGATTTACATAGTTTTAACCATATAATATACAATAATCTCCTATGCAGATCTTTTATTTACTTCAGAAGTCTTAACTTTATATGCTCTGTGTTGAGAATTAAGCTAAATGTAAAAAAAGAAAACTTCAGTGGTTGGAAATGTTGTTTTAACAGTTCTGTACTTAATTTTTATTTGGAATAATAATCTCAGTGTAATTGTTATAGCAACTTTCTTTCTTGGTTATACCATATACCTATCTATTATGTGTATATTTCCTGCCACTTCTGAGAAATCTCTTTTTTATATTCCTTGTACAGAATTTATTTGATATTTGTCTCTTTTTCACTATAGGTTGGCCGTATTTTTGGATACTTTCCAAAAGATTTCATCAAGGTAGTTCATGAATATACTAAAGAAGAGCTACAAATTCCAACAGATGTAAGTTATGGATTTCTTTTTTGTTCTCAATTGTAAACTGGCTTATAAATCCATCAGTTATATTCAGTTAACTGCTTCTGAAAGTTTTATAATGTGTTTGGGGGGCAATCTAACATTTGTGTATCAGATTTTCATTTGAAATCAGACTACCTGTAAAAAAAAAAAAGTTTGAAAGGCATTCAAGGGTGATTATATTATAATCTGAGAGTTGTCTAATATATTGAAACAGATATTCTTGTAGAAGGCTGTTTACTCAACTATAGGGCTTTTCTCTTCTGTTTTATATGTGAAAAATAAATAATTTAATATATTTGTACTTGGCTATTAAATTTAAGAGGTAAATAATTTCATTTTACAGGCAAAACTCATTGGATACTTATTAGACATTTTAAGTATATTTAGGTTAAATTAATAAACTCTAACTTTTATACTAGGCTAGAAATATGTACTTACAAAGGTTTTCTTATTCTTAGTCATATATGGGATCATAGTCATGTTATAGATTTGGAAAAGGGAACCTGAGCGTTTCAGGTGATGTTCAGTCTCAGATCTTTTAAGGCCCCAACTGCTTCCTTTATACAGCATTCCTGTGTGGTGCTCTGACTTAAATTGATTTTGTGACTGAAAGGATTTCGTGTTCTAGAATTCTCACTTCAGCTGATTATTTTCTAGAGTTTTAAATTGTGTAGTAATTGATGCCCACCAACATTGAAACATCTTTGGGCAGCTCTTTGTCGTGGCTGTAGAATATGCAAGCTGCTAGGCTAGGACAGTACTTAGATTAGATGGGCTGAATGGATAAAGTCATTCTGTTTGTTGTTGCTGTTCCTAAAATTTCTTCATAATCTCAGGGGCCATAAAATCACTTCTGTTGCTTGTTGGACTTCATTGTTGGTAAAGAGAGTTCGTGGGATTTAAGCTGTGACAGCAGTTCACTGATTATAGAGAACTCATTTGTTTTGAACTCTGCCTTCTCATTATATTTCCCATTACATGAATCCCTCATGGCTTAGAAATGCATGTGATGGGGAGAGGAAATCACTCATCCCTACTACATTGAACTGCCTCCCCCACCCCCCAGAACCCCCACAGAATATTATGAAGATTTAATTAGGAGATGGAAATTTTTTTTAAAATTTCCATTCATACTTTGGCTCCTTTTATATCAATTTGCTTACTAGTGGCAAGAAGGAAGACTAGATAAATATATAGATAGTCCTGAGAGAGATCTTAGTAACTGTGAAACCCTGATGAAGAGGAAGGTGTATACCTTGTTGAATCTTGTTTTCAGTTTGTTCTTGTGGTAATAATAATGTGAGGAGCCTCCTTAATATCATTCTTTATTCCATCAAATGTACTTGTATCTCAGTAAGATACTTTAAAACTGGTTCATCTTTCTCAATGCTGCAGGATCTTCCAGCTTCTCCTGAGCAAATGATTAAGAGTTAAATTTCTGAAACATAGGTGTAGATATTAAGAGCAGGATCCTATGAGTGATACCTTGCCTTTCCCTACTTATGCTCAGAGCAAATTGAGAGAGACCCAAGAGTCAGGCAGTTGGAGACCAAATTGTCACCATTTTTACTCATTATGCCTTTTAAAGAATATGACCCATGTTAAAAAAAGAAAGAAAGAAAGAAATAATAGACTTTCTAACACTGTAGTCTAGAAAAAGACAGATTTACTCAGTCATAGATGGAGTTAGCCAATGGGGGTTGGAGGAGGGTAATCTGGTTGACCCCAAAGATTCTTTAGAACCAATCCTGAATTTGGGAGCGTGGATGAGTTTACTTTTGTGACTCTTTGTTATTGACACACTAATGTTTTTCTTTTCCTTACAGGAGACAGATTTTGTCTGTTTTGATGGTGGAAGAGATGATTTTGATAATTATAATGTAGAAGAACTTCTAGGATTTTTGGAATTGTATGATTCTGCAAATGAAGATTCTGAGAAAGCTATAGAAAAAGTGGAACAATTTCCTGAAGTCTCCCAGGACGTTGAACCTGAACCTAAACCAGTAGTAGCAAACTCAGAGCAAATTGAAAGTGCATTCTCAGAAAACACTATGGATCTTGAGGAACAATTTTTGGCTCAGAAGAACCATCCTCATGCATATAGTCAAACAGATAATGCTCAGGGTGAACAAACTTCATTTGAACCTTTTGAAGAAATACTACCAGATAAATTGAAAGTGCCAGAAAGTGAAACCAACAAAACCAGCAATAGTTCTCAGGTCTCAAACGAACAGGAGAAGACTGATGCTTATAAACTTTTGAAAAAAGAAATGACATTAGACTTGAAAACCAAATTTGGCTCTACTGCTGATACACTTGTGACTGATGATGAGATGACCAGACTGGTGACTTCACTAGAAGATGATTTTGATGATGAGGAATTGGATGCTGATTATTATGCATTTGATAAGGAAGAAGAGGAGAATGAGGAAAGCTTTGGGGAGCTCCCGTTACTAACCTTTATAAGTGAAGAAGACATGAAATTCCCAGTGGAGTTTGGAGTGCAGAAATATTCAATAGGTGAAGAGCAGAATTCAAATGAAGAAGATAAGGTTGAGGTAACTCTGCCCCCGGGCATCAAGGATGATGATAAAAATATACTGACAACCTTGGAGGATACTTTATTTATTGGCACAGGCGGTGACGAGAAAACAGATATGATGGATTTGGAGAATTCTTATTCAGAAGAAGAAAAAGAAGATGAGGAAGCTTTAGTCCCAGATAGAAAACAGAAGAAACCACAAGCAGCAACAGATTATATTTATCCTGAAAGTGCAGAATATGGTCTTTTTGTGGAAACCTCTAAGATAGATAATGATGAAGAGCCAAAAGTGGACATCGAACTTCATATTAAAGGAAAAGAGACAGATGTTCAGGAGCCTAAGAAGCACCTGATGCAAGATGTTTCAGAATTAGAGGATGAGAAGGTAGAAGGGATGATTGCATATACTTCTCCCCAAAGCAATAAGCTCAGCTCATTGCTAGCTGTTGAAAAGGACAAGGACACATTAAAATCAGCCTTTGAAAACAAAGAGGATGACCTAAAAGAAGCAGTTATCCATATCTCAAAAGACTCAAAAGAAGTGAATGAAGAAATGTCTTCATCTGGAGAGAAGATTTTGGAAGATAGCTTAGAGAATAAATCTCTACATAAAGCTGTAGGGAGTCTGATGACCCAAGAACAGAGTAAACCACCAGAATCCTTGGGTATTACAACATTCCTGGGAGATAATCAAAATGATGCATCCAAAGATGGAATGGAAGAGCCAGGTTCAGTAAATACACCAACCCTGCACATAGACTCAGTGGAGCATCAACCTCAGGAAATTAAAGAGGGACTAGTTCTGAAAACTGAAAATCAATCTGGATTCTCCTCTCCAGATGGAATTGGTTTGTTAAGAGAACCGGAAGAAGAGGTCCCCAGTCCCAGAAAAAATCTTTCTTGGCAACAAGAAAGAGATGTGGTTGTTACAGTTAGTCAAGTAAATGAGAAGATAGGGCTTTCCAAGGACGAGGGTAAAGAGCAGTCCTCGGCTGAAGAATTGATTCAGCCTAAGGCAACACAGGGGACACAGGAAATAAAAAAAACAGAGCAAACTGACGAGGTAGAAGTACCAGGTCTCCATACTGAAAGGCCAGCAGCAGTAGAGGAGGATTATTATCCCCCTGAAGAGCTACTAGAGGATGAAAATGCTGTAAGTGCAAAACAGTCAAAAGAAAAACATTCTGGGATTCAGAATGTTAACCAGCACGTTCTTGAGAAAGCAATTTTAGAGACTATCAATCCTGATCTAGAAACCAAAGAAAACAAACAAAAAATGAATATAATTTGGAAGATTTTTAAGAAAACTGAAACCACAGCCAAAAGGGTAGACATGATGGACAAGGAACGAGGTGATATGGAAATGGGAAAGGAGGAAAGTCCTCTGGCAGATGAGGAAGCCCAGGGACTCTTTGATGGAAGTGACGAAGAAAACACTCAGACTTCAGGGATAAGTGAAGTATTTCAGGATAAAGCTTCTGACGATCTTGAAAAAGACAACCCTAAGGAACATCTGAACACTTTAGGGTCTACAGAAAAGGCTACTGGAAAAGAAATCTCAAAAGAGGACCTTGAGGACGTAGGGCATATCACCGATGCAAAAAGCCAGGGTCCTGCTTCTGCAGACCTTGAAGATGAAATATTCCCACAGAGTCCACATATAGCCCTAAAGT
>NW_026000016.1:25488977-25515178 GCF_001458135.2 Marmota marmota marmota | reverse complement strand
CTTTCATTTCAAGAACCCCGGTACCTGTTTCTCTTTTTACTAGGTTATGTGGGATCTGGTTCCTAGCTGTTGCTCCTCAGTTTCAGCATTTGACTTTGGAGCTTTAGTCCCTTCCTTAGATGACTGCTTTTATGCTACTTCCCATTTTCCTCTGTTGTCATTTTGAGTAAAAGGTTAGCAAGGCTATGACATTAAAGAAATGTTCATTTCTTTCTGTGTTGGGGTTTTCTGAATGCAATTTCCTATTACAAAGATCCCATGGATGATCCTTGGACACATCTGAGTATCCCATCACCATTTATAACATTTGAATATTGTTTAATATTGTTTCCTCAGATTCCTTTTGAATAGTCATTGTTTCTAGACTTTATCCTGGTTATTTAGAATTGTCAAGTAAATGATTTTGAGTACACACACACACACACACATACACACACACATCTTTACTGTGAAATAAGGTATATATCTTAGTGTTTTTATGTCAGAGGCTATTTATGAAGTATCACTACCAATTAAATTTAAAAGGCTTGTTAACCTTTACTTATTTTTAATCCTATAAATTATTATCCTGAATCAGAATGTTATTAAATTCTCACTTGGTTATGATTCTGACTGTTGTTTTAGGAATGCTGTTTCTATTGAGCAGATGTTTGACATCAAATTTAATCTTTTTTCTCTCTTCTAGGTAAAAGATAGAGTATATCAAGGTAAATTTTTAGGTTTCTTAAACTTGTAATAACCCTTTGTATTGGTGTTTGATGTGTGTTTTATGTATGTTAGAAGTAGATACAGTGACTTTTAATGTCTATTATCTTTTTTACCTCCTGAAAATTTTACTATTCCTAGGTTGCTAACATGGATAATAGAGTAGATGATGATGGTTCCAACTCTGAGATAGGAGATAAAGAGGAGGAACAAATTGTGGATAGGGAGATGATGATAAGCTTTAATTTGGGGCAGATTAACTTTGAATATTGATGTAATGCAGATGTATTACATTTGAAGAGTATTTCTATGCTAATGATTTAATCATGCATTAAGTAATTGAGTAGATAATTTAAAGAATGGTAATGTACATCAGTATGGTTTCATTTCTGTTTTTCTTTGCAAAGAATTAAATGATTCCATTTTCTGAAAAGAAAGTGTTTTGAGAAGGGAGGAATATCAAGCTACAACACTTTACTGTATTTCCCATCTGTGAAATAAGCTTAAATTGAAATATCATTTTGGATGGGAGGGGTACCTGGGATTGAACTCTGGGGCACTCTACTGAGCCACATCCCCAACCCCCTATATTTAGAGACCAAGTCTCACTTAGTTGCTTAGTGTCTCGCTCTTGCTGAGGCTGGCTTTGAACTTGGGATCCTTCTAGCTTAGCCTCCTGAGCCATTGGGATTACAGGTGTGCACCACTGCGCCCAGCAAAATATCATTGTTCTTATATTTTTCTTAAATTTTAATAATTTTTATACTCTTATTGCTAATAAGCATAGATTGCTTTTTAAAAGCATAATAGTTATGCTAAGAAGTATTTCCTCATAGTACCATATAACATGTCTTTGCTTTTAGTAGATTGAGTAATTGAATTTCATTTAGTGATTGTAATAATCTTGTGTATTTCCCCCTTTTAGTCAATGAACAGCAAATTTCCCAAAAGGTGAAAAATTTCATGAAAGAAAATGAAGAACTGATGCAGAAATTGTCAAATTATGAACAGAAGGTATAATTATTTTGTTTTGTTTCTTTCTCCCTTGGTTCTAGCTTAAATCATTTCTACCTGTTTTAATTTAAAAATCGTATTTTAAAATTTTTGTTTCATTATTTCCTACAAATCATCCAAATTCCAAGCAGTCATATGTATTAAGTACTGCTTTCTTCTGGAAAATGGTCACTTGTCTGGAAGTAACTTGTATAGTAGCACTATAATTTGTGTATCTTAATTCTGAATGCTTTATTTACATAGATGAAGGAGCAGGTCAAAGAAACCATGAAGCAAAATATGATTCTTTCTGATGAAGCAACTAAATATAAGGTAAAAATCCCTTCTTTGGGGGGAATTACATTCTAAACTCAAAAGTAAATGTAATGAGTGAGTAATCTTGACACCTTTTTTTCCCAGGATAAAATGAAGCTTCTTGAAAAAGCTAAAGAACTTCTGGATGAGAGAGCTAAAAGTCTTCATGTTATGTTAGAATCTGAGAGAGAACAGAAAGCTAAGAATCAGGACTTGGTAAGAATTTGTTGCTAAGTGTTACTGTAATTTGGCTTTTGAAATATTTTGTAAAATTGGTTAAGTTGAACTTAGTCCAGCTGTTAACTAAAGTAAGATTAGGAGTCAAGGAAGTTGAACCCACTTCTGCCCATTTTGTGGAACTTTTAAGTACTGATACAACAAATTATTTTTATGGGCCTAGGAAATATTTTTATTCTCAACCTTGGATAATTTTCATATTGCTTTGCTCTGCCCTTGGAAACATGCAGAACAACTAAAAAACTATTGTCCAGTTGAACAGTATTTGTTTACTTTTTACTTGAAAGAGTAATGAATTAATCAATTTTCTGTACTTAAAAAAATTTTACTTACATATTTCATTTTCAATTTCTATAAGTTTCTGTAATTACATAAAAGTTGCAAAAGATAGTAGAGAGTGTGTTCTGAAATATCCTACCCCCAAGTAAGCTTGATCACCTAGCTGAGGTAGTATTTATCAGATTTCTCCACTGTAAAAATTCTTTCCAATCCTTTTCATATTGTATTCTTTGGAAGTTACCATGCACAGCCCACAGTTAAAGTATGAAGAGTTACGAGCTCAGGATGCAGCTCATGGTAGAGCACTTGCCTAGCATGCATGAGGCCCAGGATTCAGTCCCAGGCATTGCAAACAAAGATTGCAGAGTTATGTCCACTTCCTTAAGGAGCGAGTATCTTTATAAATTTTTTGGAATTCTTCTGTATGTGAGATTAGTCTATTCTCCCTTAAATTTTATCATTTTTTACTTCAGATAAGAAAATTTTAAAAATGATCTTGGGAAATTTTTTTCTCTATCACTAGAAAAAAAATTACTAATTTGAACTGGTTTACTTGAAACAGTAATTAATTAGTTAATTTTCTATGCTTTAAAACATTTTATTTACTTATTGCATTATGTTTTTCTATACTTTGACCTTTTTTTCTGGTTATCTCATAAACCGTAAGGTTGTGGATGCCATGAAATATTTATGACTTCATTTTCCCTCATCTCTTTCAGTTCTTGATTTTTTGCTTAGTCTAAAGCTGGATCCCATGCATTTACCTGAAATGTAATGGGATGGCTTGACAAATATTTTGTTGTGTTTATCTTTTTTAGTATATATGTGTGTGTGTGTGTGTGTGTGTGTGTGTGTGTACACACACACACACACATATATATATCAGTATTTCTACTGAAATCCTAATGCATATTTTGTGTTCTGTTTTCACCTGGCAGATAATGGAAAATAAGAAATCGATAGAGAAGCTTAAAGAGGTCATTTCAGTGAATACTAATGAACTTTCAGAGGTAAAGCTGCCAACTCTTGCTAACGGGTATTAATACTACATCTTAGTTTTCTTGCGGACCAAAAATTTGAGGTGTGCTAAAATGTGCAAAAAATGAGAACTATATGATGTCTGGTTTGGGAGAGTATAACTTTGTTTTTTCTTTGGAATTAATTCACTAACTGTAGTGTTTTGCATTAGCTTCAAATTGTCCTTAATGAAGCTAAGCTTCGTGAAGAGAAGGTGAAGTTGGAATGCTGTCGGCTTCAGAAAGAAAATACCATGCTTAAGAAGAAGAAAGAGCAGGTAAAGAAAATTTGATGTCATACATAATGTAAACTAGAGAAGTGAATATCATTATCTTGTATCTTTCTTGGATCTGTTTCTGAGGTAAGGAATATTCATGTAGGACCTTTTCTAGATATGCAAAGTTTAAACAATGCTCCCCAAATTGAGTGCATATATATGTTCTCCATCTGTTTTGGATTTTGGGATTATTGCTTTTCTTATCAAATATCAATCAGTTATTAACTTGCATAGCCTCAAAGAAACTTTTTAAACCAGAAAATTAAGTATTGTATGATCCTCTTTTTAGTAGTTACTGATTCACTGGCCAAGGGAAGATTACATGATAAGGAGTCTAAATTTAGGAGACAGTCATATGTGCCCAGCCATTCCTGCTGGAGGTAAATTATTTGAATTGGCAGCAATTTTCTGGGGAATGCAATAAACAGGGTCAACTTCCTGATAGCTCTGATGTTCTTACTGCAGCTGTGAGAGTTGGGGCCACTCTGCCCTCTTCCTTAACCAAGGTCTCAACCCCCTCGATTGAGGCAGGCCACCGAGGAGTATGGCTCTCTATTTCTTTGTCTAAGTCTTGTAGTCCTGATGTATCCAGTGCAGAAACCCCTCCCTAACCCATAGGAATTCATGTGTTTTGGCTTTTCAGTTGCAGCAGGAAGTCAAAGACTGGAGTACATCACATGCTGAGCTCAGTGAACAAATCAAATCATTTGAGAAGTCCCAGAAAGATTTACAAGTAGCTCTTAGTCACAAAGAAGATACTGTTAACGTAAGTTTATACTCCAAATACATGTTTCATCTCATGAATTCTCCTGAAATCTTCTGAATTAAAATCGAGAGTCTTCCAACCTTTTGCTTCTTTTCTAGGCTTTGACTAATTATATCACACAGTTGAATCGGTTACAATGTGAATCTGAATCTGAGGATCAAAATAGAGAAGATGAGTCAGATGAATTAACCAATGGAGAGGTAGCAGGTAAGATCAGTCTCAGGGAGGTTGAATCCTTTTTTGCTTTCCTGTCTTTAATTAAGTATACAGATGCCACTTTTCAGCTGGCTGAATTTCTTCTTAAGCTTCAGGGTTGTAGACACATATCACTGGATCTATAGATATGTCTGTTGCATTGGCAGAGGTGGGTTGCTGGGGTATAATGTAGCAATAGGCATGTGAAGAACACTGACTTTTTCTATCCCATTGAAAAATAGTAAGTACACTGCACTACAATAGTCACATCCTATACCTCTAAGTATTGAACATTGTACAGTAAGAGAAATTTATTTCTTTTACTTATGCAGATGATACTTAATTTTGATACTCATCATCTCTATGGCTCTGTGGTTTTAAGGTCCACAGTCAGTCTTAAGAGTCCGGAGGTAGTTGGAACCATAAACTAAGGCTGTGAGAACAGAGGCTAGAGACTATCAGAAAGCTAGAGAGGGAGTGTAACAGTGTTTACTGATGAGGAAAATATTTCCAGATGTTTTCTCCCAAGTTGGATATTGCTTACATAGCAAGTATTTCAAACCACACCTGGTAGTAGATTCAGGGAGAAAATAGAGGATTGAATCTTTCTAAATAAGACACTTACTTGCCCAGGTGAAGATAGATCTGAGAGAGAAGAAAAGCTTTTATCTTACAAGAATAACATAGATGACATTTCAGTTGTGCAAACTAGAAATTCACCTTTTTTGTTTGTTTGTTTTTAAGACAGACACAGTACTTTTATTTATTTTTATGCTGAGGATCAAACTCAGTGCCTCACACATGCTAGGTGAGCACTCTACCACTGAGCCACAACCCCAGCCTGAAATTCACCTCTCTCTCTCTCTCTTTTTTTTTTAAATCTAAGTTTGCAATTCTCTTAAAAGTCATTAGTCTAATCAGTTTAGTTATTTAATTGATTTTTTTGTTTTGTTTGAACACAATCATTATTTAGTTTGGGGAAGTTAGGAGAATATAGAGTTAAAAGTAAGGAAAGAAAAAGCTAAATTCTTTTGTTTTTTAGGTGATCAGAATAAGAAGATCAAAGATCAAATTAAGCAGATGATGGATGTCTCTCGGGTATAGTTCTTTGTAAGAGTCCCATAGTGCCTGTGAATTCTTCCTGTGCCTCACTTTTAAGAATACCTCTCTTTTCTGCAATTTTTAGACACAAACTACAATATCAGTAGTTGAAGAGGATCTAAAACTTTTACAACTTAAGCTAAGAGCCTCGATGTCCACAAAATGTAGTCTAGAAGGTGGGTTCTTCTTGAGAAGAAATTGCCATGTTGGAAAGACTTAAAATTTTATTGGAAAGATAAAGAATGGCTTCTTGCTTTCATGCTTCTTACTTTTCTTGGCACTACTCCCTCAAACAAGTTCTTAAGTCCTTGTACACATATAGAGATAAGCTGTTTTATCCTTTACAGACCAAATAAAGAAATTAGAAAGTAACTGCAGTTCACTACAGTCTTCTAAAGTTGGACTGGAAGAGGAATATAAAACTCTAAGGCAGAAAGTGGAGATTTTAAATGAACTCTACCAGCAAAATGAGATGGCACTACAAAAGTAAGATTTTCATTGTTTGTTATTGTTATCACTGTGTGAACTAATAGATAATTTTATCTTTTCTTAAGATTATTTACAATTTCTTCTAGTTTGTAATAAGTAGAGATTTGTCTTTTTTCCTTTGTGTTTTGTTTCCTATAAGTTGCATTTTTCTTTCCATCATCAGTCTTAAGAGTCCTGAGGTAGTTGGAACCATAAACTAAGGCTGTGAGGACATCGTAATCAATTGTCAAATTCATATGAAGGCAGGAAGTGGTAAACTGGTATTAACAGTCACTGATGTGGAAATACCTCTCAAAGATCTAGACCCTTTCTATGATCCCACTATTTATTTTAATTACCTTTCATTGTGATCAGTTATGTAATTCTAATGTTTTGAACTTGTATCTCTAACTCTGGACCTTTAAAAATACTGAGTGATTTGGAATGACATGTTTTAGTAGAATAAAAACTTCAAAAAGGAATAATATTTACTTATTGATGGTACAAGTTTGGGACTTGAATATCTCAGATGTTCACACTAAAAATTGAAGGACCTTAGGAGTTATGATTACAGAAGTACTTGTTTGTAGTATATATTTATATATTAATCTTCTCAGTGTGGGGCTAGTTATTTTTTGAAAGTTCATTTGAAGTTTTTAATCCACAAAAATACTTGAATTCTCTAAAAATAGTTTTTTTGTGTCAGATTTTATTTGTTTGCACCTGATTTTACTCTTCGGCATATATATAATCTTGTAAAGCAAAGACAGACCTTCTTACAGACCTATTTTTAGGTATTTTGACTCCTGTTGCCTAATTAATGCATTAAATATTGAAACCTTTCCATTAACTTTTCTAAAATTCTGTGATCTCCAAGCGACCTTTTTAGAATCTCAAATATTTGTTCAGGCCAGTTCTAAATGCCTGGCCTGTTTCAAAGAAACATTTCTCATTTTATCACTTTTTTTTTTTTTTTAAAGAACACTTGTTTTCTCTGTCCCTACTAGTAATATGAATGACCTAAATGGCAATTAATTTTCTTTGTAATGCAATTAAATTGTAGCACTATTTTCCTCAACTCCTCCAAAATTCATTCAGTCATCATCTGTGGTTTGTACTCTTTTTAAAAACTCATCCCCGGGTACTATGTTAGTTCATGCCTGTGTCATCTTTTCTGTTCCTAACCTAGATCATCTGTCTTCATTCTCCATTTTTTATATTTTTTATATAACTTATTTCAAATTCTTAGTAGTTTTCTCTATAGCCGCTTGAGTGGACTTTCTAAAATGTAAATCTGTCCATGTCAATATGTGCCTGTGGTTTATGAATAATTTGCTTTCTATTTGATGACCTGTTCTTTTTTTCTTCCTTGTGTCTTTTTAATAGTTTAAATATTTTTAATTATTTTCCTCATCCCCTCTGTATAAGCTTGATGTAATCATAAATTATAATGGAATTATAATTATATAATTATAATTTTATTCATCTTCTCATAATTTAAAGGCCATGGTATATATTCTGGATTTAATAAAAACCTGACATAGATTAATAGGTTTGTTATTTTTTTTTTTTATGGGCTTTAAGTAGCTCCTGAATCAGATAACTGTTGTGGCATTGTATGTTAGTACTTCATATACTGTGAACTCCACAAGACATTCATTCAATTTATACACATATTTAAAGTTTCTGTAGTTCTGCATTCTACACTGTTTCTTATTTGAAATTATTTTCATTCTATTTGAACATTGTCCTTTAATGATAGATTTGATTAGTGTATCAAAGTAGTACAAGGATAAACAGAGAATATTTTTTATCCACTAAATATTGCTACCTTTATAATCTGTATTAGGTTGACATGAACTTCATGATTAGAGTTAAAACCAGTTTCCATTTTTAAAGGATCTTTCTTTTGGCTACTGAATTTTGACTGTTACTTAGTTTTAGCAATTTAAAAATATCCAATTAATTACCATCTGTTTTAAATTTTTTCTTTAAGGAGTCCATTATCATTGTTGTTTGGTCTTATCCCTCCCCTAGTTCCTGTAGTCATTTCTCTGTTTTTTTAACCGTTGTATTGGGAAGTGCCTAGGTGTAGTTTTCCCCACCCCACCCACTTTTTCCTCTTGCAGTTATGTTGCTTGGGACCATTAAACATTTCTTGAATTTTCGAGTCTTTTTCTAAATGTTGATTTTACCTCATTCTCTCTTCTGATTATAATAATGCATATTAAAATTTGATTTCCCCTGCCTCCTACATTCTGGATTTACTTCTTCTGGATATTTTCTTCTGACCTGTCTTAAAAGCACTAGGATTTATTTTACTTCCCAAATCTGCTGCTAAAATCATTCATTGAGTTTAGGATTTTAAAAAATTCAGGGTTTAAAATATTATTTTAGTTGTAGATGGACACAGTACTTTATTTTATTTTATTTTTATAGGATTTTTTTAAGAGAGAGAGAAAGAGAGAGAGAATTTTAACATTTATTTTTTAGTTTTTGGCGGACACAACATCTTTGTATGTGGTGCCGAGGATTGAACCTGGGCCGCATGCATGCCAGGCGAGCGCGCTACCGCTTGAGCCACATCCCTAGCCCGACACAATATTTTATTTATTTTATGTGGTGTTGAGGACTGATCCCAGTGCCCCACACATGTGGGGCACGTGCTTCACCCCTGAGCCACAACCCCAGTCCTATTTCAGTACTACAGTTCAAACCCAGGACCTTGAGCCATGTGCTCTACTATTGAGCTACCTCCCCAGACTCCTTGCTCTTTCTCATAAGGGACTAGGGTCTTACTGCTTTCCAAGCTATCTTTAATCTCATCATTCTGCCTCTGCCTCCTGAGTATCTTCCACTGTAGGTAGGTCACCACATCCAACTATTTCTTGGTTTTATAGTTTCTAATCCTTTGACAAAATTCATAATCTTTTTTTTCCTCTTTTGTGGTGCTGGGGTTTGAACCCAGAGCCTTGTGCATGCGAGGCAGCACTGTACCAACTAAACTATATTCCCAGCACTGAAATTCATAATCTTGACTTTACTTTTTTGACTATATAAAAAGCACAGTGATTTTAAAACATGTGCGGATAACCCCATTAGGTGGTTTCCTTTTCTGTGGGATTTTTTCTCACAGAATTTTGTCTTATGGAGTGCCTGGTCAGTTTTGATTGGCCAACATTGTTGTGATAATTATAGATGAAATTTGAGGACTAAGATGAAGTTATCTTCTTATAGAAAAGTGTTGAGGTTACTTGAGTAAGATTATTACTTTAAACTTAGTCAGCAATTAAGATAATTCAAAAATGACTTGTCTTTTCAATGTTTCATTATTGTTCCTTTTGGATTTTTTGCCTGTTCATCACTTAAGTGTGCAGTACTTTCTAATCTAAACTCAAAGGCTAGGGCTTTTATTAAGGGTCCCTTTGTTTGTAGCCCCAAACACTTCTTTTTTTCCGCTAAGCCCAGGAATTTGATGAAGGCTTAGTTCAGACTCATTATATCTTTGTGTTATCTTCAATATGTGGGTGAACCTAGGAGAAAAGTACCTTAAAGTGCCAGCCTTACTTGTAATTCTGAGATTCCTTTTTCTAATGGATCTTGGCCACATACATATATCTTCACTGCCTTTTTAGCTTGGATCCCTTCAAACACAATTTTATATTCTTATAAAGATGTTTTGATTGTTCTTAGTGCTCTCAGACTAACTCTTTGATAATTGGAAACAAAATTCTCTCTGTCCTTCAAGATTCAGTTTTCTCCATATTCCTTCTTAAGCCAGTGGGGAAAATTATTATATTCCTTTAGGCATCATTTATACCTGAAACAGTGAGCTCTTTTATTCTTTAGCATCTTACAAGGTAACTAGTATATTATAGCCACTCATAAAATACTTGCTGAAGAATTAAATGAGAAGCTATATAAGAATATATAATCCCCTTTTTCTATTTGGTATCAATAATCCTTTTTTACTATAGTTCTTCTGATTTATGGAAAATTAAGTTTCAAGTTAATTATCTTTTGAATTGGAACTATGGCTAAAGTAGTACAAGGATAGCAGAAAATAGTATTTTTTAAATCATTAAATGTGGCTACCTTTGTCTCAGTAGTTGAACATCTTGAGTTTCATGATCAGAGTTAAAACTTGTCAGTAGATAATACTCCGATCGTGGGTCAGTTTGGCTTCTTTTTCTGGTTGACAGACATTATCAAAACTCAGATTTGTCTTTTTGCTGAATTACAATTCTTTTGAAATAGATATCTAAAGTGTGAAAAATGTTCTGTGGTTAATTGCATAGCTAAAAGACATTCTAGAAGATTTTTTCTTTGACTGACTATATCTTTATTATGGTGCCAGTCTTGGATTGAGAAAAGAGTTCCTCCATGACAAAGATATACTTAGTGTCCTACCCATGGCAGAAACGAGAAAAGAATTATCCCCTGCTTTATCCTAATATGTTTAATTATGTTAGGTTGATCAGTCCTGATCTTCCACATTGAAGTAAAGTGAGTTTTTGTTATCTTACACACAGGAGACTTGCCCTTGGGGCACATGTTGTTTTCACATTTATTTTATTTAGCGGTAAGTAGAGAATTAAGAGAAGTTAGAAAATGTAAGTGATTTGCCAGAGTTTGATTTACGAAATTGCAGGTTTGAATTCCTATTTTATGTGCCTAAGCATTTTATAGAATTGTGGGAAGTGATATTCACAAAGAGAAACTTTTGATTTGATAACTGGCTTTATTTTAGGAAACTGAGTCAAGAAGAATATGAGAGACTAGAAAAAGAGCAGCGGCTGTCAGCTGCAGAAGAAAAGGTGGTTTCCGCTGTAGAGGAAGTTAAAAATTACAAGTGAGTTCAGTTTCTAAAGGAGGGTGTCAATGTCTAATGAACTAGTGTTAGCTTTCTTTTTAATCTTTTTTTACATTATGTAGATAGAAGAAAATAGCATGGAAGTATAAATAACGAGAGAATATGAATACATTCAATTCACACAGGAGAAAAAATAAATTCCAACTTAACAAATGAAAAATGTTAACAAAAATTTACTTATACCCAATGGGCAAGACCATAGGGAACTTGGTCAATGCAAACAGTTCTGGGGGTTTTGTATGTTGTAGTAATTCTTTAAGAAATCAGTTTGCTGTGTGATGTATCAAGACCCACAAAAGTGTGGCATTTGATAGACCTTGGAAATCTTCTATGGATATAATTTGAAAAAAAGAAAAAAAGTTTTAAGGAGGAAGATATTTCTAGCTGAATTACTTGAGAACACACTGATGAACAGTTAAGGAAATTATAATTTATCAATTCAGAATCTCTAGCAATTAAATGATAAAGAAGTTATTAGTATTAGGTTTTTATTTCATTTATTTATGTATTTTTGGTGCTTTACTACTAAGCTACATCCTTAGACCTTTTTTTTACTTTGAGAAAGGGTCTCAGTTGCATAGGTTCCCACTTAATTGCTGAGACTGACCTCGAACTTGTGATCCTCCTGCCTCAGCTTCCCAATCATTGGGATTACTGGCATGTGGCATTGCACCTGGCCTGTAGTATTAGTTTTGATCACACTGGATTCATATAACTATAGAAATGTTTTTCTTATGTATGATAAAGTCTTTAAAAGTATAGCTGATGGAATAAAGGGAAAATGGTCAGAATGTTTCAAATTTTATTCAATTGTTGTAATTCGTAGGCGGAGAATTGAAGAGATGGAAGAAGAATTACAGAAAACCGAGCGCTCATTTAAAAACCAGGTAGTAATTAATACTGTCCTGTAGTTGCAGAATTCTTTGATATCTAATACAGACAATTATAGGCTATTATAATGAGTCCCTAAAAACATTTTTTTAATGTGTTGTCTTTTTCAGATTGCTATGCAAGAGAAGAAAGCTCATGATAATTGGGTAAGATTTTTTCCCCCTTTTCTTTATTTTGTGCATAGCCTACCACAACTGAATTTGAATATTTTCTCTTTGATAGCTCAAAGCTTGTTCTGCAGAAAGAGCTATAGCTGAAGAGAAAAGGGAAGCTGCTAATTTGAGACAGAAGTATGTGATTTTGGTATCTTACTATATGTTTTATAGTGTTTTAAGGTTATGCTAGATATTATCTATGATAGATTGCTGTTTCATAATTTAGCCCATTCTTTCTCAATATTCAAGACTATTTGAAATGGCCCAAAAGATGGCAATGCGGCAAGAAGAACCTGTGATTGTAAAACCAATGCCAGGAAGACCAAATTTACAAAATCCTCCTCGGAGAGGTAGGGGGCACTTTGTAAAAGGAGCTATTTTATTTCTTGGTGCAGAATTATGTAAATTACTTTTTATTTCTGTGTGTAATGGTTATGAAATAATCTGAATGATTTGCTAAAGCGGGAGGTGGGGGTTGGTGTCAGGGAGAAGGCTGCCTTAAAGTAGTAACACGGCATTGTTGTCTTTAGGTCCCCTGAGCCAGAATGGCTCTTTTGGTCCATCCCCCGTGAGTGGTGGAGAATGTTCCCCTCCACTGACAGCAGAGCCAGCTGGGAGACCTCCTTTTGCTACCCTTAATCGAAGAGATATGCCTATAAATGGATTTGGTGAGCATTCACATGTTGCTTTATAGTAAACTGCTTCAAGGTTTTGGTTTTTTTTCCCTTTTGAATATTCTAATGAAAACATAGAATTTGGGCCTGTACAATATATAGAAGATAATTTCTTACTTTATCTTAGTGAATGTTTTCTGTAAAATCTGTTCTAGAATAGAAAACATTTTTTTTTTCCTGGAGGTCCCTGTATTGTTTTTTTTTCTTTTAAATTTTACACTGTGAAGTGTAAACCTTTATCTTTAAATTAAATCTCTATGATGTTCCTTTCCCAAATATTATAAAAGTAGGCTTAAACTTTATGTATCATACATATTTCCAATATGAAATACTGAGTCTTATTTCCAATTCTAAATAGGACTGTAGTCTTGGTAAGATTGGAATTCAGGTTATACAGATTAAAGAAAAGCCAGCCTACACATACTTCAAGTCTATATCTTAAAGTTTAGGACCAGTACTTATTAATCTGCTGTTCTATCAACCCAAGGCAGTTCTTTATTTTATTTAAGTGTCTTCATAAATTGTGATTTACTATTGGGCAACCCATTTTTTAAAATATTTTTAATTGTAGGTGGACATGATATCTTTATTTTTTAAATGTGGTGCTGAGAATCAAACCCAGTGCCTCACACATGCTAGGCAAACACTCTACAACTGAGCTACGACCCCAACCCCTGGGCAACCCATTTTTAATGTTGCTTTCTAGTTATTGTTGAACCCTGACCTGTCCACCAGTGGTTTATTTCTTCTGAAAAATACATACAAGGGCTCTGATCTTTCTTTCCCGAGGGTCAATGGATGGACCTTTACCTCGTACTCAATGGTCTTCTGAGGCATCTGGGAAACCCGTTGCCTCTGGTAAAGGGACCAAGTAATTTCAAAGAATCTGTAATTGTGGATGCAGGATTTTTATTCTTTTCATGTTAGAATAAGTCTGAACCCATTCTTTGATCTCTAACAGACTCAGGATGTGGTCCAGCTCACATGAACAGCAGCTCCAGAAGTTCTTCTCCAGCTAAGGTGACAGATGAGGGCAAGGTAAGTTCTGTAGTTACTGTGAATCATGTGGTCGTGCAGGAACATGTAGCTTTCCTACAGTACTTGCTCTTTGCTTTATCCTTCTTTGTGTTCTATTTGTACTATCCCATTTGTTTTTTAAAAAGCAAACTGTTCCCCAAGAACCTGAGACCCCCTCAGTTTCCACCAGTACTTCTTTGACTGAGCATCCAGTTGGAGTAAGTACTTAGAGGTTGAGAACTGAATTGGGTTTTATTCTGTGCATTTCTGGGAAGGATATTCAGAGCATGACACTGATCTTGTTTGCTTTAAAACTGCATGCAATATTGAGCTTACTTTTCTCCTTAACTTGGGAATGTTGCTTAAGTGTGTACAACTATAATGAACTACAGAATGTGAAAAGTTATCACTCTATATGGTGTTTTGTGTTGAATGTTCTAAGGCGAAGTAAATTCATTATAAAAATTATATAATTCATCATTTTTATTTTTGTTTGGAAGAATGCTATTTAAGAATTCCTCCATTGTGCAAACCCTATTTTGAGTGATTTGAATTAGATTGGTATCAGATTTTCTGAAAGTGACATACTGTTTCAGTGAAACAATGATAATCTGAAATGACCTCTTGAGCCAGTCCCAAGCAATGGTCTCATTTGTTCACATAAGTACATTCTCTTGTAACTGTGTTGCTATTATATCTGGTAGGTCTTCTGCAGCTCTATAATAAAATAAATTTTTAATTGTTCAGTTTCAAACCCACTACTCATAGGAAATGATAAATCAATATCTCAAATGGTGTACAGTAAATGAAAGTAAATATTAAAGCCTTGTCTTCCTTGGAAATTTGTGTATATAGCACTGTGTTGGAAAATACTTCTCAAGTGCCAGTGTATATATATTCCAGGAATATACATCTCTGGAGAAATCTAAGGGCAGCTTAGATAAGATCCCAAACCCCTTTGTAGTAGAAGATTTAAAAGAGAGCAAAGACCCGTTGTTAGGAGTAGAGGTGGGAAAAGCATGGCTTGGAGGCAAACCTTGGGATTGAGTTCCTTTAATATGCAGTGTGGCCTTCAACAAATTACGATATTCCATTTGCTTTTGTTCCCTCTTACTTAAAACAAGACAGTCTACTTAAAGATCTCAGAGGTTGAATAATATATGAAAGACTTACTGACGATACTCTGAATAGTAGCTATGATTAGATGGGTAGAGAATGCATGTTTCATTTTATTCTGTTCATTCTTAATATGGAAGTAATGAGCTATTGTGATGAAAGGGAAGTGATGGGGAGGGGGGACTCCCTTTGATATAGATTGTAGTGAATACAGCATGACATGCTGGTCAGAAATCACCTCTTTTAATAACCTCTGCCAGTCCTCTTGCCTTTCCATTTCCTGTGCAGATATAATCAGTAACAAACTGCTCCCTCTTGTGGCATCCTTCTAACTTCTGTAAGCTGTCAGTGGGAATACACAGGAGGGGTGGGGAGAGTTTTGTTGCACTGATGGTGTTCTCTGGACAGATGCTTGTTTTGGGTTTTAGCTTTTATCGGTGTTGGTACTTTGTCTTAATACATAGGAATTTTAAAACTTTTAACTGCTTTCAAATCTTAAATTGCAGGTTAATATGGCTATGAAAGGGCCCCCTCCTTTCTCAGGGGTACCCTTCATGGGCCCCCCGATGGGACCCCCTATGGGACGGCCTCCACCACCTCCCATTTGGTATGGACCGCCACTTCAGTTCGATGGGCCTTTTGGGCCTCGGCCAATTCCTCCACCATTTGGTATGATGATCTGAACAGTAGTGATTGACTTATAAATCACATTCATCTTTCATTTCTATTGCTTGCTAAAACAGTTGGTTGCTATCTCAGGTCTTAACAATGAAAGGATGAAGCTGAGTACATTTTAACTTTTCCTCCAGTTTTCTGGGACATATGGGACACTACATAATCTTATACTGAGATAGGCAATAGCTATCTCTTACAGATAAGGATAAGGGGCTATATACAGAAAAGCAAGAAATATTACTTCTGCAGATGTTTGTTGAAAATCTGTTGATATGCACTGCAATGGATGGAAAGGTGGATGAGACACATGCCATAACTTAAAATTTTGTCACAGATATGAAAATCCTATAACATAAAGTTTGTAATCACCCATAATGGAAGCATAAGCAGTAGGTTATAGAATATAGAAAAGGAAAAAGTCAAACCCTCCTTACCTTGAGAAAAGTCAGAGGGAAGTGTTAAAGAGGAGGATTTAACAGTGACCTAATAAATGTTGCTGATTTAATTAGGTGGCTGTGGAAGCCCTTTTCCAGGAGGGCATGCACCTTGATTCTGATGGCATGTGTAAAGTCCATGCTGAAATACTTCATGAATTTTTAATGGATACAGTAATAAATAGTGGGATTTCCTTTTATCAAAATTTCTTTGATGTAGTAAAGTTCTTATTTCATAATCTATCATCTTGTCATGGTAAATTAGTACTTCCAAATATAAATGGAGCTCTTGTGAGATAGAAATAATTCTGCAATTATATAGTAGGGAAAGAAAAAAGACAAGCCTGGAGCTAGGTAGAGCCATGTTTAAATCCTTAATATGTTGCTTCATGGCTGGTTGGCCAAAGGCTATAACCTAAACTTGTTCCATCTCAGTTTGCCTCATCTGGCAAGTCAGGATGTTCACCAGTTGATGTTCTAGGCTTGGGAGAAATTAAAGACTATATTAACATACTTGAAATCACCCTAGTTCAGAAATTTCTGGGTATTTACATAACTTCCTTTTTATTTTCCAGGTCCTGGTATGCGTCCACCAATAGGCTTCAGAGAATATGCACCAGGTGTTCCACCTGGAAAACGGGATTTGCCTTTTGACCCTCGTGTTTTTTTTCCAGGACCCGCACCATTTAGACCTTTAGGCTCATTTGGCCCAAGAGAGTACTTCATTCCTGGTGCCCCATTACCACCTCCAACTCATGGTCCCCAAGACTATGGGCCACCAACTGTTGCAAAAGACTTAATGCCTTCAGGCTTTAAAGATGAACCTCCACCTACACCTGATTCTCACAGTAGTGAGGGCTGTTCACAGGCCTTAGTCAGAAAGTGGATTATGAACCATTCATTGTGTTAAAGGATTATTGGCTTCAAAATATATAAGTTTATTTTAAATGCTTTATGTTTTTAGAATGAAGCTGCCTTGGCGCAGTACACATTTTGAGCCAAAATATTTTCCCCCTAAATATCCCCCACTTAAGCTAGAGTATCCTTCCAACTTTAAAACGTGCAATAAGGAATACCTTTGTTTTAGTTAATGTAGCATATACAATTGCTAAATGATTTAGAATGTCATAATTATGGACATTTCCTGTGGAAATGCTTTAAGAACATGTATTTCCATTATCCTATTTTTAGTGTATTCCAGTTGATAGAGAAATGGTGTTTTATAAGCTTGATTTTTCTCTTCCAATATCTGGTCACAGAGACTGTTACGCTAAAAATGTTTACTCAAAGATCATAAACTTCATTTTCCTTCTTGCTGAAGTTCTTTGTTGTAATAGTTCATAAAAAAGTGTTTATTAATATTTCCCAAGTGTCTGTTGATTCATTGGATCGTCATGAGACTTTGTGCCATTGGGGAAGCATGTAAACTCACTCTCAGAACTGAAGATGGTGACTTGGCAGCATATTCCCTGTTGCTCACTGTTAAGGAGGCTGGACCTTGGTCAACTGTGGACTTCTACAGAGGATTTCTTTTACTTGTGAGAAGTCTTGTGGCTCTAGTTTTGTAGCACATTCATGTACTTTTTTCTAACCATTGTCCATGTGAGAATGGTTTTCTGAGAATGAGTTTACATTAGTAGCAAGAGTTGTTTGACCTGAAGTTCTACTGCTTTTGCCATTATTGCATTATAACAATAAAATATAAGGTGGTATGTTGTGTCTATAAAAAATAAGGAAATTTCTTTTTAAAAATGTACACACACACTCTTCTCTTTCCCATACCTTGCCACTGATTTTCAAGGAATATGATAAAAAAATTAGAAAATTATAATCCTCTGAGAAAGAATGAATGAAACTCTAAGGCTTATAATGTCTTTAATTAGCAAATATGGGCTGAATTAAATTCTTTTTTTTTGATAGATACTCAAATATATTTTATTTAAAAATCAATTAAAGCAAGTCCTGAATCTGTAACTACTGTCTTTAAAACAATGTTTCTAAGAACTAGCTCTCCAGAGCTGTAATTTTAATTACGGCAATTTTAACAGTACATTTTAAGAGGTTTAAGATTTAAATAAAATTATAAAAGCCTGGTACTTTTGTTTACTGCTAGACCATATTCTTCCATTCTTTTAAGTTCTAGAAAGTAATAGGATTGTTGAAACCTACAACATAACATATCATTGTTCTTTTTATGCCCCCTAAGTATTCTGAAAATAGGGGCAAAAGCTTCAGTTTGAAACAAAATCTCTGTGAAACAAAATCTCTAAACTACTGAAGAATTCAATCTACATAACCTCCATTTAATATCAGAAGCAGCAGCTGTGTGTAAGAGGAAAACCATATAGTAGCTTATGCCATTTTTAACCATGTAAAATAAAATTTAAGTCACAAATACCGATTTTGAACGTATCTTTCAACCTCTACAGGTCACAAGGCAATGCTGAAGTTACTATAACTTCTAATTTTAAAATAGCATTTAAATAAAGGTGATGTCAGTTAGGAAGATAGATTTTCAAGGAAAGGCAGATTTATTTTTTTTATTCAAAGCAACAGTAGTTTTCCCTCTAAAGCCTTTTTTGTATTTATTCTATTAGTAAGCTATAATGTGTTCTACGTAGTTTATCTGAGCAGTTCTGAACCCACCCATAGTTGCCTCTCCTTACATCCATCTGATTGTACCACTTCTGTAGCAAAGCCCAAGGTTGTGTAGAGAATACTGTCCCTTGATTCAATTATACTTTTGTATCTCAAAAGTTTTAGAAGTCCTCTCCAGAAAATTGTGTTTGAGTTTAGTTACTAAAATCATTTCATTTGTGAAGCAGTAGTGTTTCAACCTGAAAGTATTACTGCTATAGTTGTAATTATTGTCCAGTGACTCATCCCCTCCCACACTAGAAAGTAAATTTAAACAACTAATTTGTGAGATACAGATTGTTTTGTGTTAATTGCTTCAAGATAAAATCACCTTTTTGGGGGGGGGGAGGTTTGGTCATTCAGGTCTGAATTAAAGCTAAGCTGATGACAATGTTCAATTTAAGTTCATTTAATGCTGATGAAAGACATTCATACAAAGCATCCTCTTTTTTTTTTTTTTTCATATAATCCCATTCTTTGGTGGCAGCTGGGGCTGTGGCTCAGTGGTAGAGTACTTGCCTAGCACAGGCAAGGCCCTGGGTTTAATCCTCAGCACCACATAAATAAATAGAGGTTAAAAAAAATAAAGCATTCTTATGTGAAGGATGCTAAATGTTTCTTCATATAAATTTTCACTTTGAGGGGCTGGGGTTGCGTGTGAGGCACTGGGTTTGATCCTCAGCACCACATATAAATATAAAGGTACTGTGTCCATCTACAACCAAAAAAAAGGTTTTTTTTTATTATCACTTTGATATACATGTTTTATAGTCTATGAGAAAACAGAAAGAACAATGTATCAGTTTTGCTACATTTTAATAGTAGATTTTAAGGGAGCAACATCAAACATCAGTAACATCAAACAAAAAGGTACTGAGTACTCCACAGGGTACAGAGTGCTGCCCAAGCACCTTGGAAAGTTTACATGACATGGAGAAGATGAGGCCCTTCTCTTGAGAAGTTTACAGTCTGGAAATTTTGACTACTCAGAGTTTCAGTTGAGTGAACATTTTATTAAGGCAAATTCTTCATTTTCTAGAACTACTGTAGACTGAACTATTTTTGCATTTGTGAAATTAACCCAATCCAGATGAAAGACTAATTTTGGCCGAGAATTCTTTCAGGCTCATATAGTTTTATTAATATTCATCTAGTAAACAAAATTGACCTAACAGACAACTGAAAAATTAAAGACTAGATCTCTTGAAGTGCAAGGGCTAAAACAACTTGTTATTCATTTTAAAAAGCAAACGGATGGTATCATTAGGGTTTACACTAGTTTAAAAATAGGCCAAGTATTGCATTCCCTTCATGCATTGTTCATTTAAAACAGTGAATATTAAAATAAATGGGTTCTACATGTAACCCACAAAAAAGCTCCTCACAAATCTTTATGTTCTGTGTATCAAATATCCACCTCATGTACTATGAAAGTTTTATTTATGTCTCATCATTAAGTTAAAAGTAATGTAAATAGTGAAATTATAATAGGCTAATGACCTGCATATTTTCATATGAATATCAATATATCTAAATAGGAAATAAATGTCAGTTGTATCTACCTATATTATAAAAAATAGAATATCTTTCCAGATTTTGCATACTCATCACTTTATAAAGACAAGGTATGCAGGTTTTAAGGTTTCACAATCAGTTGTCAGAAAAACAGCAGTTGTTCCTGCAGTATCTCATTAGCATCTGACTCAATTATTTTTAGATGACATGATTTAGAAGACGTAAACCCACCCCAAAATTTGTAATTATTCTGGGAGAGATGGTTTTAATGTTAACCCTAGAAACAATAGCAATGTGATGTAGAACAACTAATCAACATGACTAAAAATATGCTCACTTTCAGAAAAACAATCTGGTCATCTGGAAAAAAGTCACAGCTACAACCTGGAGAACACTCCCATATACGATATTGATCTGGTCAAGGCACACTATTTCTAAGTAGAACTATCAGATGAGGGTGAATTTAGGCCAGCTCTAAGGAACAGCCTATAAGACAGACCATAACTGATCCAATTTCCTTTCAAAGCAATCTGGTACTATCCTACCCACTTCAATTCAAAAGTTTGAAGTTAATTCAAATCAAAAGACCATATTGGAGCAAAAGTGAGCAAATGTGTAAACTCTAGCACATTCTTATTGCTCTGTTAAGTTTGAAGATGAGCATACCTACCACAGCAGTATTGTTCCAGGAAGCAGGGTAGGAACAGTGGTAAATTAGGAAACAGACTATTAATTGCACAATTAATTGAAAAGTAAAAACATGTTTCAAAATCTACAATAAACCTGTATCCAAAGGAGTCATAACAATGAGGTGCTGGACTTTAGTTCTGTGGTACAGCTTTGCAATGGACTCACTGGCCTTATAGGTACGGCTCACTTCCTGCCTCCTGAAGGATGAATATGCTACACAGAGCTATGACGATTTCTACTGAGTGGTAAAATTCACAGAAATTCCACATTACTCATGTCAGAATCATTCCTTGTGCAAAGTTTGATGTAGATGAAGATAAAGTGGTTTCTTGGTCAATAACTGCAAATTCTTTCTTCTAAAGTCAGTGGGTTTCTTGTATTGTAACCACAATAGAAAGATCATTGTTTAAAATACTTTGATGATTGATCTACTCCAATGTTACATTCTAGATAAGAGGGACTAAGAAGAAACATGAACTAGTAACCATTAAAACAGTAAGAATCCTATATGTATATCACTTACAGTTCTATTACAATTGGCCCAGGTTTAATCTCATCCATCTCCATGAAAGCAAAACACTTGGTGCTGATAAAACTTTTTTTAGGCTTGTAGTGTTTGAATTCAAAGAAGATAGCTGCACCTAAGGAATTAAAACAAACCACATAAGCCAGAGACCACACATTTCTTCCATGTCACCAGAAGCCTATGATTTTACAAATTAACGTGTCAAACAGTCTGATGACACAACTGTTGATAACTCACTGTGGCTGTCACTCCAAGCTCTTCTACCATGTCTGAGTGACATTTCTCCATATCATTTAATTCTACAAAGTACAACAAAATTGTATAGCAAGAATGTAAGTTATGTACACAGGTAGAATCATAAACTACCAAAGAATATAAAATATTAAATACCACAAGAAAAACAGAAGTTACTTAAGTATCAGCAGTACCTATAGAAATGGTTTCAATAAGCACCTATATTAGATAGAATAGAAATTTAAAAGAGTTCCTTTAAAAAAAAATTCTAGCTTACATCATTTCTCTCCCTCCTGAAACCACCAAGCCCAGATTGTCCTTTCCATATTCTTACAAACTAACTGCCAGTTATAGTATCTTTTTACCCAATGCATCTTATTGAAAGAAAAAAAAATAATTCTTTAACTGTAGAAAGTAATCATTAGGTTCCTAAAAGGACTTAAGGTAATTATTAGGGACCCTGCTTCCTTAACTCTGTATTATGAGAAAAACTTCCCTATCAAATAATATTTAACCACATTATTACACAACTAGATAATGCAACTGCTAATTCTCATATTTAAAAAATATGTTGATTTGACTTTCTTTAAGTCAATATTCATAACTATGTGACATAAGATCTTGTGTTAAGTATACTATGAACACAAACCCAGATAAGTACTGTGTCCTTAAGAAGTCAGTAACTGATAATTACAAACCTTTGGTTAATTTTTCAATATGCTTCTGGAGCTCAATGTCCACATTAAAATGAACATATGTATCTTCTTTTCTTGAAGCCACAGGAGTATCTTGCACAGGAGTTAAATCTATGCCATTCAGATCTGGAGAAACAAATAAGTTTCTGCTTATGAGCATTCACATATACAGATGGAAAATCTAGAAACTGAAAAGGTTACAGTTCCTAAAGAGGCATGGAAGGAGCTGAGAGGAGATTCTCAGGCTAAGAGATTCCTATTTGGTGTGAGCAAGTATGTGAGAGTTGTTGAAGTTCATGGGGTATGTGGAGAGAAATGAATATAGACTGGATAGGAGACCTCATGAAGGGGACAAGGAAGCCTTTACATGGCCAAGTGGACAAAACTTGATCTTCATAGTGAAGTGGTAAAAAGAACAAACATGTTTTCTTTAGGGAATAGCCCACTATATATATTTTTTTTTTTTTTTAAATATTTATTGTTTAGTTTTCAGCGGACACGACATCTTTGTTTGTATGTGGTGCTGAGGATCGAACCCGGGCCGCACGCATGCCAGGCGAGCACGCTACTGTTTGAGCCATATCCCCAGCCCCCCCACTATATTTTTTTATGCCACAATGGAGCTCTGCCACCAATTTCTAACTTTGATCAAGTATATGGCTTATTTAGAAAAGCCTTTAAACCTAACCTTATCATAATTTCCCTGTTAAGAACCAAAAATGGATGAGAACAGCCAACAAAAACCCTTTTGTTAATGAATATTTTTTCATATATATTATCTAAATTCTGGTTATACTGTTTACAACATACCCTGAATTTACAACAACCAGATGGTACATTATATATAGTTTTAATTTTCCGGGTATGAAAATTCAGTTTAATCAAATTCAACATGGACTCATTTAATAACTCCTCAGTGTTTATGTGTTATTCATTTATGTATCTCAAAAAGCTCAAAAACAATTTAGTACATTTAATAATTAAAAAATATTTACATAAAAATATTTCAGTTTAACATATGCAAAGGTAATTTAACATTTACAACATCATTAAATATTTTTGTGTTTTAAGTATACTTTCTGAATGAGTATGCAGTTTTACAAATGGCCTATCAAATAATATAAATATTTCCCAGTACACTATATATTTGATAACTGGTAACATCGGCATTTAAAAGTGTACCAGTATTAGTGCTGTGGATTATGTTCTTTAAATAAATGTTTTTCTTTGTGGTCATATTTTTCTTTTAATTAGCACTAATGAACCCATGGATCTGACTTTATTTCTGCAATTGATAAAAGTTCCTCCATTTAATTTCAGCACCAATCTGTTCCTTTGGTGCAAAACTACAGATTAAAATAAGCCATTTGTACTAACTATAGTTATTTCTATAAAATGGTATAATTTATTCCTTAATCACATCATCATCCCATGGGATTGCATTCAGGGCATGGATGTTATGGACGCACCCTACTTCCCTGTCCCCTGATTTTCATCTGCCTCTGTAGGACTCACCTATGTAGATACCTCAGTAGCACAGGAAGAAGAGGGGCTGAAGCAGGAGAGATGGGAAAACAGGATATGGGGCTTTGTGTAGAAAACTACACACCCATGGAAGGTGAGGGGTACTATTGTTAATCTACATCCTGAAGGCTGTAGCTGCTGTTAAGGACAATGTGTATGTTTAGTCCGCACGTTAGATGGAATCTGAAGAGCAAAAATCTATACAAACTCAAAAGCAAAAGTGAGTGTATAAGTAGGAAATATTTTTGTAAGTCTTTCAGAACTATGTTCTGTTATGATCTTTTCTAGGATTTTGCCTCATTATAGAATGCATTAAAGTAAGTTGTCACATGTACAAGACCATCCCCTGTCAAAAACTTTGTCCCATATGAGAAAAAACATAATGCAATTTGCCAGTTATTTACCCTTTACACTAACTGTAATATAGGGATCGATGCACTGTCCAGCATCTTTCAGACCAATTTTCTCAATCCTGATAGTGAGTAATGTCATTCCCGGTTCTGATGGCAACCTTGGTAATAAAGTACCTGGCAACAGAGAAACCTCAATAAAAGTTAGCTCCACCAATAATTCAGAGTAAATACTTTGACAAACAGAAGATATAGCCTACCTCTTAAGAACTAGCTAGGCATTATGTATTTTTATTTCCAAAATTCATGAACATCTGATGTTATACTTTTTTAGAAAAATATTTAATTTTACACATAATATATCTGCATTTCCCAAGCATACAATCACCTTTAAGCAGAAAATAATAATTTCCATAATAATAATAGTGTATAGTATGTATAATAAAAGTTTGTTAAAACATCACTTGAGGAAGCCCAATTATACATAATAGTATAATACACTCACATAATATTTATGTTCCATATGTACTTCTATATTATACTCAGCATCTTAATATGAAGTGGTAGAACAAAGACAAGAAAAGCTTTTAAAATACTTGTTATACTGTCCTAAATCTGAGACATTTAATATCAGAGTTGATCAATACATTCTTTCCTTTAGTTACTCCTAATAAAGAAAATAATTTACAATTTGATATTTATGTTTCAATTTAACTATATAGTCTAACATCTATTCTTCATTCTATTTTGTATGATTTATTCTCTCAGAAATTAGTACTATACAGACTGCCATATAAAAGGGCCATTTGTATAACTGAAAATTTTCCCCAAAACCAACTAAAAATTTTAAAACTAAAAACCCACCCAGAACAACATGACAACATTCACCCACCAAGAACATATGAAGGAAGAAATCAACTGTTCAGTATGTTCCCTTTTTTGAAACTACCAATAGAGAACAGATGCAAATAAGCTGATTTCAATCAAGTATGTATACAGAACCTCAAAATACACTTAACAAAAGATTTTGGTTGATGTTTTTCAAGTTTCTATTCAACAATGTGTTATGCTACTTTTAATGATGAGTTATTTGAAATACATGAAGCAATCAACACACTACATTTGAAAATACACATTTGATTGATGGCAAATATGGCTTGAGGAAATTTTGGGAGGTGATGGGAATGTTCTGAACTTGTATAGTGATGACAGATGCAAAACTCTATAGAGGTGTCAAAAATCAATGAATTTTATACTTACAGAAGGGAAATGTTATGATATGCAAATTATACCTCAACAGTGCTGTTAAAAAATGTATTACTTTTAATTTAAACAAATATGAAGACAATACAGACAAATGCAAGAATGGGAAGGCCTGGAGGCTGCATTCCACTGTTGCATTAACAAACCTAAATGGGCTCAGGCTGATATCATTAAATATATACATAATACCTTTTATGCATCTTCTTTGATTGACAAATTAGGGTACTTTTAGAAGAGGGGCTTGTACCTGGACATCTGGGATGAACTTCAGAGAGTTAAGAAACACCTCTGAAATTTTATGAAAAATGTGAATATGTATACATTTATATTTATATACATACATATTCACATGTATGTATATCATATATGAATTTTTCTGCAGAAAAGTTCATTCTATTATGTAGTACATGGCTGTATAAATATGCTACAGTTTATGTACACATTCTTGTGTTAGATATTTGAATTACTTCAAGCGTTTGGATATAGTTAACAAGGCTATTATAAATACTCTTCTGAACATCTTCTGGTGCCCATAAGCACCCATTTCTGAAACAGAGGAATCACTAAGTCACCTGGCAT